>NC_091582.1:17901201-17913701 GCF_042767895.1 Penaeus vannamei | reverse complement strand
TATCATCAGCATCAGTATTATGTTCAGTGTTATCGTCACTATCATTATCATTACAAATGTTATTATCATTATTATACCCATTATCATTTTTATTATTACCATTATCATTCTCATCATCATCATTATCTTCTTTATCATTGTTACTATTGCTATTATCGTTATTATCATTTTCATCATCATGCGACTCACAGTAGTAGCAGTAGTAGTAGTAGTAGTAATATCAATAATAATAATAATAATGATAATAATAATAATAATGATAATAATAATAATAGTAATAATAATAATAATGATAATAATAATAATAATGATAATAATGATGATACTGATAATAATAATAATAATAATAATAATAATAATAATAATAATAATAATAATAATAATAATATTAATAATAATAATAATAATAATAATAATAATAATAATAATAATAATAATAATAATGATGATGATGATGATGATGATGATGATGATGATGATGATGATGGTGATGATAATGATGATAACTGTAATCTGTAGAAGCAGGAGGAAAACAAACTTATACATAATAAAATAATGATAATAATAATGATAATAATATTAATAATGATAATAATAATAACTGTAATAATAATAATTATTATTATTATTATTATTATTATTATTATTATCATTATTATTATCAATATAATTTTTATTATAATGATAATCATAAAAATAATAATAATAATAATAATGATAAAAGAGTAATGATAATGATGATAATAATAATGATAATGATGATAATGATAATTACTACAATTATGGTAATGATAATGATAATAATAAGAAAAAAGAAGAAATACAAAATGGTGTAATAAAAAGGGAAGTGAGACCGAAGAACAAGAATACGAGAAAACGAAGAAAGAAACGAAGAAAGGAGGAGAAGGAGAGAAAGAGAAAACACACTTCACATTCTCTGTATGCAGATTTTATTTCAGATCCTCGCGACAGACGAAGGAAAAAGAGTAAAAGGGAAAAAAAGAAAAAAGGAGATAAGAGGAAAGCCTGAAGAGAAGAAGGAGAGGAGAATATTTCTGGTAAATGGTATTTGGTCTTTTCTTTCTTTCTGGTCTATCTGTGTGTCTGTCTGTCTCATTCTGTCTCTGTCTTTCTCTTTCTTTCTCTCTCTCTCTCCCTCCCTTTCTCTCGCATGTTTGGTAAATGGTATTTGGTCTTTTCTTTCTTTCTGGTCTATCTGTGTGTCTGTCTCTTTCTGTCTCTGTCTTTCTCTTTCTTTCTCTCTCTCTCTCCCTCCCTTTCTCTCGCCTTTTTGGTAAATGGTATTTGGTCTTTTCTTTCTTTCTGATCTATCTGTGTGTCTGTCTGTCTCTTTTTGTCTCTGTCTCTGTCTCTGTCTCTTTCTATCACTTTCGCTCGGTCGTTCGCTCTCTCTTTCTTTCTTTCCCCCACTCCTTCTCTATCTATCTCTCTGTCTTTGCCTTTGTCTTTGTATCTGTCTGTCTCTGTCTCTATCTCTGTCTGTCTCTGTCTCTGTCTCTGTCTCTGTCTCTCTGCCTCTGTCTGTGTCTCTGTCTCTGTCTCTGTATCTCTCTCTCCCTCTCTCTATCTATCTATCTATCTATCCATCTATCTATCTGTCGGTCTGTCTGTCTGTCTCTCTATCTATATATCTATCTATTTATCTATCTCTATCTCTCTTCCGTTCGTTATTCACGTGTAAGAATTATAAATACATTGACAGGAGGATAGATTCATTTTTTCTTTCATTTTCTATTCTGTCTTTCTCTCTTCCATGTTTAATTCTTTCATAAAAAAACAACAACAGTAATCAGCCGCAGGAACATTCATTAATATTCACGAGCGTAGAGTATTTTAACTTAATTCACATTCGTATGATTGATGCCACGTGTCTCTTGTCGGTTGTTGGATTGCCTTTTCCGAACGTCAAAAAAGATGGAAATTATTTTGATTGATTTTTTTTTTTTTTTTTTTTGGGGGGGGGGCATATTCAAATACTCCGTTATTATCAGAAGCTGCGGTCACTAGGAATCCGAAATCAGTTTTTTTATTATTTGCTTAATAACTAAACTGGGAGATAGATATAAATAGATAAATGTTACGTTGTATTAGATATAAATATGTCACAGATCCTTTGGCAGATAGATATAAATAGATAAATGTTACGTTATGATTTAGATAGAAATATGTCACAAATCCTTTGGTAGATAAACATAAATAGATAAATGTTACGTTATGTTTGATATAAATATGTCACACATCCTTTGGCAGATAAACATAAATAGATAAATGTGACGTTATGTTTTAGATAGAAATATGTCACAGAGCATTTCTTACATAATTTATATGACCTTTATCGTCTTTCTACCGCTCTACGTATAAATCTGATTATCAAATTTATTTACGAACTTCAGAGAATACAAACTCTTCGAAACAATCAAGGATGAGAATATGTTTAATCAACAAAAAAGACAATTCTATTAATTTTCAACATCCTCAAGCAAACAAAATACTATCGGGGTTCGACACTGAGTTCAGGTAAATAAACTTCATACATAAACAAACATCCAGAACAGCTGATTCTTATGATTAATTATTAAATGGCTTTACATGTCGGTGTTTCTTTTCACAGGATATTTTTTTTTTTTTTTTTTTTTTTTTTTTTTTTGATGCAGTTCTCAGGAATGATTACCTTGTTCATTTGTTATATTCATTGTTTAAAGTTCAGCTTAAATAAATAATCTTGTGAGGATTATAAATATTATATAATATGATTATTATTTCTTTTACTATTCTATTACTATTGTTATTGATATTACTATCATTATTATTAATGTTATTGCCATTATTATCACTATTATTATTATTATTATTATTATTATTATTATCATTATTATTATTATTATTATTATTATTATTATTATTACTATTATTATCATTATCAAGAGCATTATCATTATCATTATCATTATCATTATCATTATCATTATCATTATCATTACTATCATTATTATTATTATTATTATTACTATCATTATCATTATCAGTAGCATTATCACTATCATTATTATCATTACCATTACCATTACATGAAAAAGCTTAAGGAGTGCCAAAGTGCCACACAGAATTACGATATACCTCAGAATAGACGTGCCATTTCAGCGTATTTTTTCCGCAAAATTGAAAATACCACAAAAACACAACCAAAAGACAATAATAATAATAATAATAATAATAATAATAATAATAATAATAATAATAATAATAATAATAATAATAATAATAATAATAATAATAATAATAATAACAATAATAATAATAATAATAATAATAATAATAATAATAATAATAATAATAATAACAATAATAATAATAATAATAATAATAATAATAATAATAATAATAATAATAATAATAATAATAATAATAATAATAATAATAATAACAATAATAATAATAATAATAATAATAATAATAATAATAATAATAATAATAATAATAATAATAATAATAATAATAATAATAATAATAATAATAAAACACAAAATACATAACAGCACAAAACAACAAAAACACATCTATGCATCGTTGTTATAAACGACGTAAGACCCGGAGTTCGGAAAATCAGATTTAGTGATATAAGAGCATCGAGAATAGGGTGTTCGATCCCCTTTGTTGGGATCCGATGCCTCTCGCTGCTGCCTGCGAGATAACGTGAACAGAATCCGGTATAGAATGCATAAGCGGAAGAAGACAATGATGGTAGGAATAAGAGAAGAGATGATAGCATACGTACGAGGGAGAGAATAGAGAGAGACGGTATATAAGATGGTACGAATGGAATAAGACAAAGACGATAACGCAGAGAGGATAGAAAGGGGGTTTAGAATGTACGAATGATGGTAACGCACGCATACAAAGGAGAGAATAGAGAGACGTAAGAAAGTATGAATAGAATAAGACAAAGAGAATAACACAAAGGAGAGGATAGAAAGAGGCTTTAGAATGTACGAGAGAGAGAGAGAGAGCCGATTAAACGTACGAATACAAAGGAGAGACAGAGAGCATATATAAAGTGTTGTGAAAATGGCACAGACCAGACTTGTTATACTGAGTTACGTAAAAAGTGTTATTTGAGATTATTAAAAAAAGGATTCCAACATTATTATTATCACTAGTGCTAGTATCATAAGAAAAAAGAAATCGTAAAAAGTAAAAAAAAACAAATTAATGATAATGATAAATGATAATGATAATAGTAATAATAATAATGATAACAATAATGGTAATAATAATAATAATAATAAATAATAATAATAACAATAAAAATGATGATAATAATAATAATAATAATAACAACAATGATAATAGTAATAATATCAATAATAACAATACTACTACTAATAATAACAATAAGGACATCAATGATAATGATGGTAATGATAATAACAGAATAATAATGATAATGATGATAATAATGATAATAATAATAATAATAATATAATATTAGTAATTATAATAATAATAATAATAATAATAGGCTGGATGGAGTTTTTTATTTTATTTAATCAACACAAAAGCTCTATCATAACCCTTTTTTCAGTAAAAGTCAGCGTTAAGTAGGAATATCTTTATAAATATAATTACTTTACACACTACAGTGAGCGAATAATGCATTGCGGAATTTTCAAATGTCAAGGATAAGTATATATGAATGTTTATTTAAATGTGTATGTGTATGTGTGTGTGTGTGTGTGTGTGTATGTGTATGTGTATGTGTATATGTATGTGTATGTGTATGTGAATGTGAATGTGTATGTGAAAGTGAACGTGAATGTGTATGTGAAAGTGAACGTGAATGTGTATGTATATGTGAATGTGAATGTGAATGTTTATGTGAAAATGAACGTGAATGAGTATGTGAATGTGAATGTGTATGTATATATGTATGTGTGTGCTTATGTGTGTAGCCATGCATGCACGTGTGTACACAGCAGTACTTTTTAATATTCCGAGCGCCCTCGCAAAGCCACTCGCAGCATCACCTGCAGCGGGACTCTCGCAACCGAGCAACGTCCGGGAATGAGCTCTGAGCGTGAAATCTGCTCATTACGCCTCTCCGTCCCCGTTTCAGCAGAGAAGCCGGTCCTTCCCTTGCTGGAAATACGCGGTACGAGGTTCAGAGTTTATATCTGTCCGTTTACCTGTTTGTCTACGTCTGTGTATGTGAGAGAGAGAGAGTGATAGATAGGTAGATTGGAGAGAGAGAGAAAAGAGAGGGAGAGGGAGAGAGAGAGTGTGTGTATGTGTGTATGTGTATGAGAGAGAGAGAGAGAGACAGAGAGAAAGTATGTGTGTATGTGTGTGTGTATGAGAGAGAGAGAGAGAGAGAGAGAGAGAGAGAGAGAGAGAGAGAGAGAGAGAGAGAGAGAGAGAGAGAGAGAGACAGAGACAGAGACAGAGAGACAGAGAGAGAGAGAGCATAGCATGTATGCATCAATGCATATTTAATTTTAGTCCTATTTACAAATACGTATATGTAAATACATACGTAAAGCTCGAATCCCACTGTGTTATACATGTCGATGCGAAAGTCAGCTCAATAATGTTTAATAACAGAACATCAGCAACAAAAAGGATCAAACAGCTGGACAGTGTAATAAAAAAAGGCCTTAGGGATCGCCTAGTAATAGACAATATATTCAGTGAATGATATTAATGACTGAAACAAGCCTTTCTTTACATAAAATCATATTTCCTTCAAGTGATTTATTTATTCAAAAGTCGTTTAATATGAATAATCCCATAATAGTTTCTCTGTTATGATATAATCTTATCTGCTCATCAAATGCCAAACTTAGATAGGAAGATAGATAGGTAGATAAAGATAGATATAACTGTATGACTGTTATCTGCTTTTGTTTTACTAACGATACTACATACTAAATATTCAAGTACATGCATGACATCCACTATTGTTAATGCTTGTCATAGTTGTCATAAATATATATGATCATTCCTTTTTCTTACATTAAACTATGATCGTTATAAGTCATAAATAAATATGATAATTCCTTTTTCTTACATTAAACTATGATCGTTAGAGAAAAAAAAATGAGAATGATTTTCCACATCGACATGAATTGAAAGACATAAAATGAAAAACGCAACAGGCAGCCAATCAAGATAAGGTCAGTACTACATCCGCGACCAGCTGATTAGAGTAAAAGCTGAGATACTGAATAAATAAACACTAGTTTCTCCTGGTATTCAAATAACAAAAGATGTTATTTAAATCAGTCTTTCCAATGAAATAAAATGGGTCAGTCTGGCATTCAAGAGATGTTGCATAAAAGGCCAACAAACACGAGTGTATTTTGACAAGGTAATGTTTGTTGATCTCTCCCTGGGCAGTTATCGTCTCATAAATATTCAGCTTAATCTCTACACTTGTATTTTTTTTTAAAGATTTTACCAACTTTTAGACCTTTGATTATACGAAGAGGAGTTAATGGTCTTTGCCAGAGCACCAGGCGTCGCGTCAACAGCGACTATTTACCGTCATATTACTGATAATTACTATTTTAGATCTGGATTTTTGTTTTTTCTATATCACTTTTTTTACCAATTCAGACTTTTTCACTTGAAATATTCTCTATTTCAGTGACTAGTAAGTATAATCTCCATATAGAGAGACGTTGACTTTAAAGGTAAGAAGTAAATTGTTCGTCTTATAATCTATATCTATAAAGAAAAATAATAATAATTCTCATAATCTCCATTCGTTTCCAGTTAATTCCAATGGCTGTAAACATATTGCTATGGACATCACAGAACCAGAAACCTTATAATATAATTCCCATGATAAAATATTAAGCGGAGGCCATAGCCAACGCCCGCATTCGAAGGATTGTAACCCCTAAGGTAAGCGGACGACGCTGTTGCCATGGTAACGGTCCAACGCTTGAATTAGCACGCGAAAGTCTAGCCATCTAACCATCTACGGAGTTGCTTGAGAAGGCAAGAAAAAGTCTTGAGATTTTAGGCAGGAAATTTCCTTGCTTAAAACGCCCTATTAGTTTCAGAAGATATTTTGACTGACAAATCGCCATTTTGGGCCGAGTTTGAAACAAGCAAGAATCCTTCTGTTATCGTGATTATTACTGTTTATTATATATTTTCTCCTGTTCTCTCTCTCTCACTCTTTTTTTCCCTTTTCTTTTCTTTTTTGTATAAATATATAAATATATATATATATATATATATATATATATATATATATATATATATATATATATATATATATATATATGTATATTTTTTTTTTTCCGTTTCATTTCACTTTTAACTTTTCCTTTTTATTCTTTTCTCTTCCCTTTCTTTTCTTTTCTGTATTCTCTTCATATCTCTTTATCATCTTATTTGATCTTTCAATTATTCTTTTAATTTCATTTTATTTCAATTTCTCTTTGCTTTTCTTGTTTTGTTTTGTTTTTCACTCTTATTATATTCTCTTAATTTCTTTATCTTCTTTCCTTTCCATTTCTTCTCTGTATTTTTATCTCCTCTCCTCTTCTCTTTCCTGCCTAGTCTAGATATAGTAATTGATCTCAAGACTCTGTTGTAGGCATCGTCTTTCCAAATTAGGCAGATATCAGATTCAAAAGCCTTTTTCTTATAAACACATATATATATATGTATATGTATTATATATGTATATATATGTATATATATATATATATATATATATATATATATATATATATATATATATATATATATATATATATATATATATATATATATATATATATATATATATATATATATATATATATATATATATATATATATACATATATACATATATACATATATATATATATATATACATATACATATACATATATATATATATATATATATATATATATATATGTATATATATGCCCGTGTGTGTTTGTGTGTGTGTGTGTTTGTACATATGTTTAATTATGTCCTTGTCAGTCATGAAATGTAACTCCTTAGGGGTATTTTAGCTTAATAGTGTCCATGTGCGATAGCTAAATTATATCAGTTAAAATGAATAAATAATTAAAGATAAAAAAAGATAAATCATTCTCTCAGACATCGATCTCAGGTTCAATTATATTGATTAGTGAATGTTTATCAAATGTAAACAAAGAGAAAACGAGTTATATTTGTTGACAGTTTAATATCCGATGGAGTAGCGAGTCAAATTTACCCAGAATAAAGAAACGGAATTTTATTAATGAATATGAATCGGATATCAATGGGGCCAGTGCATTATTCCATCTTCCATTGAATACACCTCAGGATATCTGATTTGGGATTTGAACTGTTCTATTTGAACTGTTCGGGGAGTGTGTGTAAAACTTCGCTATCCTTACTCACGTATGAGTAGGTAGGTAATGTCTATGGATGCTAGTAAGCTCCTAGTTGCACACTCCTTTTAATGGGTCGTGTATCAGTGGATAAAGTGCCCATCTTGTGATTTCTTTGCAATGGCGGTGGGGGTTCGAATCCCTGTCAGAGAGGTTATAAATTCATGAATAGGAAAACAAAGCGAAGAGTTTGAGTGCTTGACATAATCTGGTTTTATGAAGAATCTTCATTTTAATTCTTTAAAAAAAAGACAGACATTCTCTTATTTGTAAATTGATTCGCTACATAATTTGACATTCTGAATCATTATGGTTAGAACGATAATTAAGATTTTAAAGATATAGTCTTAAAGATAAGAAATAAAGACAAAGTAAGAAAAATAACATTAACATATGTTGATAAAGAAAGAAGTAAAGTATAATATTCAAAAGGTAAGAATGAGTATTAGAATATTGGAGAATTCAGGCAAAACGTTAGTGACATTTTAAAGTGTTTAATCGGTGTAAGAAGACTCTTAATCCCAAGAAAAAATTATCACCCTCACTGTAAACGACTTATGACACTGGATTAGGTTGACAGAGAGAGAGAGAGAGAGAGAGAGAGAGAGAGAGAGAGAGAGAGAGAGAGAGAGTAGACAGGAGAGAGAGAGAGAGTAGACAGGAGAGAGAGAGAGAGTAGACAGGAGAGAGGGAGAGAGAGTAGACAGGAAAGAGGGAGAGAGAGTAGACAGGAAAGAGAGAGAGAGAGAAGACAGGAAAGAAAGAGAGAGAGAGAAGACAGGAAAGAAAGAGAGAGAGAGAGAAGACAGGAAAGAAAGAGAGAGAGAGAGAGAGAAGACAGGAAATAAAGAGAGAGAGAGAAAATACGACAGTAAAGAAAGAGAGAGAGAGAGAGAGCGGGACGGATAAAGAGAAAGAAAAAAATAGAAAAACAGCATGAGACAAACATTCTCTCTCTCTTTCTCTTTCTCTTTCTTTCTCTCTCTCTCTCTCTCTCTCTCTCTCTCTCTCTCTCTCTCTCTCTCTCTCTCTCTCTCTCTCTCTCTCTCTCTCTCTCTCTCTCTCTTTCATTACTAATCTACAATTTTGTTCTCACATAAACTATAAAACACTTTTTGTCGTAATTAACGTCTTTTTCTTTTCTAATAAATCGCAACGTAAATTATAAAAATCATAAACGTTTATGCACGGTATGTGTGGAGAGACAAACGTTTTTTAATTGCTGAAATATATCGATTTATCTTTGCATCCGCTTACTGTTGCTAGAAAATAATGTTGAAATGATAAAATATAATTTTTTCTGTATGATTATTCCGGGAAGTTCAAAATATTGTGCTACACTGTATTCATTTAATGGCATCGAAAATGTAAAAGCCTTTGACATTATTTGATGCAGCCACGAGCCCACAGAATGATATTTTATAACTTGAAATCTATCACTTTTTTCTCTCTGCCTGCCTGTGGATATATATATACATTGATACATAAGCGAAGAAACACACACGCATATATATATATATATATATATATATATATATATATATATATATATATATATATATATATATATATATATATGTGTGTGTGTGTGTGTGTGTGTGTGTGTGTGTGTGTGTGTGTGTGTGTGTGTGTGTGTGTGTGTGTGTGTGTGCGTGTGTTTCTCTCTCTCTCTCTCTCTGTCTCTCTTTATTTCCAGTAATTAATTCCTTTTATCCTGTAGTCGCTCTATCTATCTATCTATCTATATCTCTATCTCTCTTTATTTTCAGTATTTCATTCTTTTGATCCTGGAGACTCTCTCTCTCTCTCTCTATCTATCGATCTATCTATCTATCTATCTATCTATCTATCTATCTATCTATTTATCTATTTCTCTCTCTCTCTCTCCCTCTCTCTCTCTCTCTCTCTCTCTCTCTCTCTCTCTCTCTCTCTCTCTCTCTCTCTCTCACTCTCTCTCTCTCTCTCTCTCTCTCTCTCTCTCTCTCTCTCTCTCTATATATATATATATATATATATATATATATATATATATATATATATATATATATATATATATATATATATATATATATCTTTATTTTCAGTAATTCATTCTTTTGATCCTGGAGACTCTCTCTCTCTCTCTCTCTCTCTCTCTCTCTCTCTCTCTCTCTCTCTCTCTCTCTCTCTCTCTCTCTCTCTCTCTCTCTCTCTCTCTCTCTCTCTCTCTCGCTCTCTCTCTCGCTCTCTCCTTCTTTCCAGTAACTGATTCTTTTGATCTTGAAGGACATTCGTTGATTAAAGTTCGAAATAAGATCTCTATTCTTAAATTCCTATGAAGTTTGAGACTCTTGAAAAATGAAACGGGTTTCAGGTTTCGAGAAATAAGGAGATTATTGAAAAAAAAAAAATCTCTTTCGATTAATCTCAGCTTCCATTGACTTTGAAATTGTAATTTTCGAATGGAATTTATAGATAGGATTTCAATTACGGAATGTGTTTACATAATAACGTGTGTACACATACACACACACACATACATACACATACACACACACACACACACACACACACACACACACACACACACACACACACACACACACATACATACATATACACATACACACACACACACGCACACACACACACATATACATATACACACGCACTCACACACACACACACACACACGCACTCACACACACACACACACACACACACACACACACACACACACATATACCCACACACGCACGCACGCACGCACGTACGTGTGTCCTTACTTTTATATGCTACAGTTGGTGTGAAAAAAAAATATTCATTTGAAGTGTAATTTAACAAGCCGAGGTGTCTCTGGTCGTGGAATTTCAAGCAAATTTTATCCTATCATTCCTAGCACATCAAAGTCACCGGTGGCTTTGATGGGTTAAATATCCGCATCACCATTATCTTTCTTTCTTTCTTTCTTTCTTTCTTTCTTTCTTTCTTTCTTTCTTTCTTTCTTTCTTTCTTTCTTTCTTTCTTTCTTTCTTTCTTTCTTTCTTTCTTTTTTTCTTTCTTTCTTTCTTTCTTTCTTTCTTTCTTTTCCATATTTTTTCTTCAAATTTTTCTTTTTTTTTCTTTTTCTCTTTCATCGGTAATGGAATCCGAAAAGTAAGCTTAACAGGAAGGGTTAATTTTCACGTAATTACGGGGAATATTACTACAAATCAATTCAAGTAGATTAAGGAAATAATTTGCAGTGATAAAGATACTGTACATATGCGTATAAATATGAGATTTAGGAATTGAAGGAGAAACACAGTAACGAAAAAGTGAATAGGGAAATAATACGAAAATATCCGCATCATTTCATTTTTATTTGTATTTTTAAGTATCTTAAAGTTCCTTCCATTGATAAGCGATATTAGCTGATATTAAATCATTTATGATTTAATAATTGCAGAATATATGTTATTTGAATAAAAGACAAACAGAGTGATAATAAGGCAAACATGTAGACAGGAAGAGAGACAAAAAGACAGAAAATTAAGACAAAAAAATAAACAGATATACAAACAGACACAGGAAGGGATAGAGAGAAATAAAAAGAAAGAGAGGAAGAAGGAGAGAGAGACGAGTAAACAGTGACAAGGAAGCAGGATTAAAATTTATCCGGTGACCCTTGTATCGCATCAAATAACTCTCTTGTATATGTCACCCATTATTATGATATGAAGAACATGGAACCCATTTTTTCGACTTCCTTTTGTGGAAAATTTAGATTTATTAGTTTCGTTCGTTTTTCAATATTTTTTGTCGAAATAAAATTGAATAAGGGGCTGCTTTTATCATCATCAGAACGATTGCTTTTATTGTTACTGTTATTATGATTTCTTCTCGCATTTTATATCATATAATCTATAAGATACTGTCAAAGAAGATATGAGAGCACTAAGCACTGTAGAAGAAGAAACTCAAGATTTTATTTCGTCAAAAATATTGAGAATTCAACGAAATTAATAAATATAAATTTGCCACAAAAGGAAGTCGAAAAACCGGGTTCCATGTTCCTCATACCATAGTAATGGGTGACATATACAAGATTATGGAGAAGGAAAACTCGAGCGGCTG
>NC_091582.1:17883701-17888701 GCF_042767895.1 Penaeus vannamei | reverse complement strand
TCCTTCTCGACTTTATTGATACAACCTTAAAGGCTCAAAAATATCGTGTAATACTGTGCATCTTAGTTTGTTGATATGACTGAATCAATGAAACAAGTAAATACCTCTGATAATTGGAATTATTTAGTTGTCAAATTCGGACACTGCTCACCCATGGTGGATGCAAGATAGAAAACCTTATGCAACTTCCACTTTTCATATCAAGATCGATGTATGCAATAAGAAACAAAATGTTTTGACTGAATCTGTGAAATATATATGAAAGTTTCCACAGTCTTCCGAAACGTAGAACAGTGTATACAAATCGTCACACTTGCAGAGTAAAGTACATTTTCAGCTTCTACAATGTTTTGCTTAAATTTAAAAATCTCACCAGCAAATAAAGTACTTTAATGGTCTTCTATTTACTTTTTATGTGAAATTATTTATAAACTTCGATGATACCATGATACAACATGAAACAATGTATCAAAGTGTTAGGATTTTCGGGATGCTACAAAAAGGCATATGTTTCTGGGCTTGGTTTCACACACACACACACACACACACACACACACACACACACACACACACACACACACACACACACACACACACACACACACACACACACACACACAATGAATTTACATGTATATAAACTATATAAACAAAGAGAAAGAGAGGAAGGTGAGGGAAGAAGGTATAGATAGATAGATAGATAGCCAGACAGACAGATAAATAGATATAGATATAGATATCTTGGATACATAAACACACACAAGGTCAAAATAAAACATGGTCATTTCATCCTCATCGCTAAAATGGAGACGGTGGATATAAACGTAAAATATTTCAGTAGAGTGAAAGCTATTTCCATTGCCATTCTGTTGTTCGTATTGAAGTAGGAAACATAAATGCAGGAAGAATATAATATACATGGAATATGTATAAAGAGAGAGAGACAGACAGACTGACAGATAATTCAATTCTTTTATTTGTTTGTGCCATGCAACATAACATTATATTTCACAAATAGTAAAGCTTTTTATATATATTTGCATCTAGTCCTAACCAAGATTATAGTGAAGATTATATTATCGTCAATTACTAATGTAAAAAAGTGAAAGCTTTATATAAGCCACTTGCACAGCTAGAGAAAATAAACTTCATTTTCGGTAAATTTCCGCACGAATAAAGTATGTACTTGATGGCAACTAGTTTCCTCGTTACAAGTAGTTCATGATTGAAGGAAAGTGTCATTACTTGAATAATTTCAGTCTTCACACAGCAGAGGTTGAATTACCAGGAGAGTTACAGAAATACAGAGAGACAGACTGGTAGATAAACAGATAGATAGATGTGTAGGTACACACAGAGAGGCAGACAGACAAATACATAACTAGATAAACATATAGATAGACAGATAGATAGATAGATATACAGATAGATAGACAGACATACAGATAGATGGACAAATAGACAGGTAGACAGAGACAGGTATGTAGATAGGTAGGTAGGTAAAAAACTAGATAAATAAATAGCTTGATAAATAGATTGTTAGATCGATAGGTTGATAGGTAAAATAGACAGATAGATAGATAGATAGATAGATGCCAAAATAAGCAGATATTCAAGTGCGAGACTGGCAATAGGCCTAAAATAGCGAGGCCTAATGGAAGCTCTCGACTCGCTAACAGAATATTAGCTCCGGGAATATGAAGTTGTGAGTTGTGCTTAGAAGTTGTAACTGAAACAGGCAGTGAAGTTTGAGTGACAGCAATGGCAGGGGAAGGGGAAGGTGTAGATAATGTTATGACCTGTACGTAGAGTCTGGAGTCAAATATCTTTCAGTCAGATATCGTTATTTGTCAGGGTTGTGATGAAATTGATCCAAGTGGGATGTATAAGTGTGTATTTTTCTTCTTCTTCTTCTTCTTCTTCTTCTTCTTCTTCTTCTTCTTCTTCCTCTTCCTCTTCTTCTTCTTCTTCTTTCTTTCTTACTTTTTCTTTTTTTAATGATAATGAAAAAAATATGTATATATATGCTTCAAAGTGAAATTATTTTCCGTGTTTTAGAAGACTGTAATCGCGAAATCTGATTTTAAGTTACGTTCCGCAGCGCTGTCAATTCTTAAATCGTATTTGAAATTGGGAGAGGAAGAAAGGCATTCTTACTTGGCGTGATTTATGAGATTTTGCTGTTGTTGTTTTGTTATAAAAAAAGAAGAAAAAAGAAAAGAAGGAGAGAGAGAGAGAAAATAACCTTAATAATTAGGTGTAATGTCCGATGTTTACTAAAGTCCCACAAACCACTTCGTTTTAGATTTTCATATCCCTTTAAAGTGGCCCATTAAACGTGTACCTTTGTATACATGAAGAAAAATAAAATCATCCTGCGACATTATTTCGTCTGTTTGTTTGTTTCGAGTCTTTCCGAATAAGATATAGGCCTACCATTAATTCGATTCACTCGCCGACGCAGTTTACTTCGTCGACATAAAAGAGTCCTCAAGCCATTACGTCACGTTTCCATGGAAACCAATTTTCAGTTCTAAACAAACTTGTACCGACATGGTGCTGTCTATATCGAGCCTCTTAAATTTCTTTCAAAAATGAAACTAGATCAATCCCTCTCTCGACAAAGTCTAAGGAAGCATGAAGAAGAAGGTGTATGATGTAACAATGAGCAGTTTTATTTTCTTTCACGGACTTGGGTATGTAAAACTCAAGAAAATAACCATGGGTCGTATCAAATCTTGAAAATATATTGAATAGATGATCGAAGTTAGAAAAATAATGTATTATTTTTATGTTATTCCGATAGTACGCAATGTTTCTATGTAAAAGTACTTTAAGCCTATCAAAAAAAATGGACTGCGAAATGCATTGAAATAAATCACATAACGTAGGTCTCCTCAAATGTTGATTTTGATTTTGTTTTTGGGTGAGCTTGATTTTTCAAATAGTTTGTTAATATTATGGTCATATATGTCTGGTCCATGGCGCTAATTAAATGGCGAAAGTGACAACTACTGACCCTTGAATATTTGGTTGGATCCCTGTCTTCTCTCCTCTGGGAAAAGGACATGGTTATGTATTTCAGACCTGCAACGTGGGCATAAAAATGGAAAATATGCTTTGACGAATGAGGTAAGATTGCTAACTTTTCTGATGCATAACCAATTTTGGACAAGACATACAGAATGGATTTTTTAAAATCCTTTAAACATGGGCAAGGGTTAAGTGCAGTTCCCATTTTCAATTCTGAGCTTCCGTTGCAATAACAAGTGGAAAACTAATTAGGCCTATCAATGTTTTCCTTATTGACTGCTGAACCAGCAAAACATTGTGCTACAAGGGCACTTTACGACTGAAAGTAGCTTTGAAAAATGACAGGGACGAAAATTGAACAATAGCAGGCCTACATAGTATACATAGTATATGAAGTACATAATATCATACCTTAACTATCGAACCCAACGGCTGTATTCTGATGTATTTTTCCTCTTTACTCGGGAAAGCAAAAAATCTACAGGAGTGGGAGTCTGATTGGTGCTTGCAGCTTGGAGCAAAACACCGAACCATTGTAGACCTGCGAGGGTAGGCCAGTTATGTCTTCTGTCAAGTTTTCAAATCTAATCAGTCGATGTATAAAGCTAAATTCCACTATTTATGACAGTAGTCCCGCCGTAATTCAATTCCTTCAGCTATCGTGAATAAAATATTTGAATAAAAAGGGTAAATGCGGTTCCGGTAGATAATTTGCATGAGTTTGTGAACTAAATTGCGGGTTTGTTTACAATTGAAAAATCGTTGCCATGCCAACGTGACGTAGCGCTTGAGAACTCTTATTTACCTCAGACTCGACTTACTTCAAGTGTTTTACTTTTATGTTTTTTTTATTTTGTATTCCCTTTTTTGTTTACTTGTTATCATTATCAGTGTTACTGTTATTTTTGTTATCTTTATTATTATCATTTTGTTTATGACTTTTGCCTTGTTTTTACTTTCCATATTTCTAAAGCATTTTTTAGTACTTTTTAAACAATTTTTCATAATTTACTTTCCATTATTTCTAAAACATTTTTTAGTTCTTTTAAAAAAAAATCATAATTTAGTTTCCATTATTTCTAACAGTTTTTAATACTTCTCAAACAATTTTTCATAATTTTTCTATCTTCCCTCTCCTCCTCCTCCCCCTCCCCCTCCTCCTCCTCCTCCTCCTCCTCCTCCTCTTCCTCCTCCTCCCCTTCTCTTCCTCCTCCCCTCCCTCCTCCTCCTCCTCCTCCTCCTCCTCCTCCACATCCTCCTCCTTCTCCTCCCCCTCCTTCTCCTTCTCCTTCTCCTTCTCCTTCTCCTTCTCCTCCTCCTCTTCCTCTTCCTCTTCCTCTTCCTCCTCCTCCTCCTCCTCCCTCCCCCCCTCCTCCTCCTCCACCTCCCCCTCCCTCCTCCCTTTCCTCTCCCTCTTCCACCTCCCCCTCCTCCCCCTCCCTCTCCTCCTCCTCCCCCTCCCCCCCCTCCCCCTCCTCCTCCTCCTTCTCCTTCTCCTTCTCCTCCTCCTCCTCCTCCTCCTCCTCCTCCTCTTCTGAGCCTATCACCATTCGACATAGGAGTAAATTTAATATTCACACCCCCGAATGATGCTGCCTAGATTAATAACAGCCGAATAGCATATAAGCGCCGTGTCTGTGCCAATATCAGCTCCACTTCACCTGTTTTGACCTTGCAAACGTTTCCACTTATTAAAAATTCTGTTGCTTCTTCAGATGCAAGACGCAGCACTTAACTTTTTTTTCTTCTATTTCTTTATTTCTTTTTTATTTGTTTGTTTTCTTTTATCTAGCCTTCTCTTATCGACGGTCTTTGGTAATTTCTTGGAATAGGATCCAACGCGCAGTATGAAAAAAGTTTTCTAGTTTGTCTCTCTCTATCTCAATCTCTATCTATCTATCTGTCTACATCTCTCTATCTATCTATCTATCTACATCTCTCTCTATCTATCTATCTCTTTATCTTTC
>NC_091582.1:17856201-17858701 GCF_042767895.1 Penaeus vannamei | reverse complement strand
GGGGGGGGGTAGGCGTTCAAACCTGACGCTAACATCCAAGAATTTCGAAGAAAAGGAGAAGAAATTGAAGGAAAAAATCCACTCATCTAGTAAAAATGAGAAAAAAAACACTGACACCCTTTGACTCATTTAATCGAACAAACTCTCTTCAAACAAAAAATTAAATCGAAAATTTGTACGCTAAAGTACCAATGACAATGTCGGCATCTGAACCGAGTGTCCATCTAGTGAGAAATCGCAACACAGAGGAATTAATATTGCGCTATCCACTTGTTCTGCCAGCTGTGGGGCGCACTGTATTCATGCCTCTGTGTCAGTATCTGTTTGTGTTTAATTACAAGGTTGTTTCTACGGTAATACCTGAATAGATATGCGGCTGTTTGTGTCAGCGCACGTTCTGGTTCCCGTTTCTCTGCGACAACATCACAAAGCGATTATCCGGGTAATTTGTTGTTGGGTTTTCATCATTTAGTGTTTATCATTTTGACGTTTATATTGTGTGAACTAATGAACTAAAATCGTTACTTTCTCGAGTCTGTAAACTGATCTTGGTTAGTGGCATATAACGGCCGTTGGTGTTGTTATTAGCGATATAAAAGATACCACACCATCGCCATGCTGCTAATGGGTTATAAAGTATCTTTAATAGAAATAAGTATATATGAAATTGAGAATTACTTTATAGTGCATACGGTATATTTGGTGCGTTTCGATATAGTGTTTTTTTGATGGAGATACAATCGAAACAAGCCAACTACATCCTTCGTAGTGTTGGCTATTTTCATCCACATCTCTTCCCTCCGTGTGTCACAATGAACAGTATTTCCTAAACATTATGGTTTCCAGAATTCGCAGCGGTTCATTAATAACAGCATAATGAACGTACAAGAACATAACAGGCAATAAACCCTTGCTCTCAGGGTTTCCTACAGATATCCAACAATTTCAGGGTACTCACAATCACCCTTAAGGTCTTCCCTTATAGGACTCGCACGCCAACGGACTGCCCCTTCGCCCTCAACCCATAACAGGGACTGGCGAGGATTCAACGGGAGTACAGCGGCCGTTACTTGTTCTAATTCCCCTTTATAGTGTAACCATATTAATGCACTGCAGCTGTTTAATATCACGTTATGACGCACACGTAGAAACCCCTTTCATTAAAGCTCATATATTCATTCTCCATAACCTCATGTCTCCTTCATTCGTGTAAATAAAAGAAAATAAAAATGGATAGACATAGAACAAAGAAAGAAAACATACATCGCTTATGATAACGTATTATCCATGGACCATAATCTCGTTATCTTTCTCGTTCTCTCTCTTTCTCTCACGTTAGAAATGAATCAAAAACAAGAAAAAAGAGTTTCCTGTTTATCATGTGAAGATCAGCCATATGGCCTTTCCCACGGTGCAGGCTCACTCGCCATCGCTATGTGCTTTTATGGCTGTGTTGACATTGTTGTTGGGGAGGAGGGGGACGTGAGGGGTCGTGGGGGAGAAGGGGAAGGGGTGGGATTGTGGAAGAAGGGGAGGTGAAAGAGGAGGCAAGGGGAAAGAGAAGGGTGAGGGGTCGTGGAGGAGAAGGGGAAGGGGGAAGGAGTTGTAGGAGAAGGGGAGGTGAAAGAGGGGGCAAGGGGAAAGAGAAGGGTGAGGGGGCGTGGAGGAGAAGGGGAAGGGGAGAAGTTGTAGGGGTTTGTGGAGAAGGGGGAGGTGAAAGAGGGGGCAAGGGGAAAGAGAAGGGGTGAGGGGTCGTGGGGGAGAAGGGAAGGGGTGGGATTGTGGAGGAAGGGGAGGTGAAAAGGGGGTAAGGGGAAAGAGAGGGGTGAGGGGTTATGGGAGAAGGAGAAAGGGAGGGATTGTGGGAAAGAAGGGGATGTGAAAAAGGGGGGCAAGGGGAAAAAGAAGGGTGAGGAGTTATGGGAGAAGGAGAAAGGGAGGAGGATTGTGGGAGAGAGGGATGACGTTGTGGGACTATGGGGGAAGGGAAGGAAAGGGGTTGTGGGATAAAGGGAAGGGAAAGGAAGGGGTTATTGGAGAAGGGGAAGTGTTAAGAGGTCGTGGCGGGGTGAGGGAAAAGGGGAGGGGTCTTGGGAGAAGGGAAAGGGGAGTAGGAGAAGAGGAGGGGATCTGGGAGAAGCAGAAGGGAAAAGAGGGGATAAAACAGAGAACCTAGATAGGTTTCAAAATAGGTTCAAAGAGGAGGGGAATGAGGATATGGGGAAAAAAGAGAGAGACGGACAGAGAAGAGAATACAGGAGAATGGAAAAGCGAGAGAGAGAGAGAGAAGATGGAACAGAAATCCAAGATATATCAAGGTAGGTATTTCGAAAGAGGGGGAAGGAGGGGAAGGATGGTAGGTTCAAAAGTGGGGGAGAGGGATAGGAGAAAGGGGGCAAGGGGTCACAGGGTAGGTTTGGAGGGGGTAAAAGGGGAGAGGGATAGGAGAAAGGGAACAAGGGGTCACAGGGTAGGTTCGGAGGGGGTAAAAGGGGAGAGG
>NC_091582.1:17846201-17851201 GCF_042767895.1 Penaeus vannamei | reverse complement strand
CCTCTTTTCTCTTCCTCCTCCCTCCTCCTCCCTGCTTATCCTCTCTTCCTCCTCCTCCTCCTCCTCTTCTCTTTCCTTCATCTTCCTCCTCCTCCTATTACTACTGCTCCTCCCTTCTCCCACCTCTTCCTCCTCCTCTCTCTCTCCTTCGTTCTCAATCCCTCCCTCTCTTCTCTCTTCCGCGTTTTGGTTTCCATTTCACTCTCTCCTCGATTCTTCTCGTCTTCCTTTTGCTCTCCCTTTGCCCTCTCCTCCTTTTACTTCCTCTTTCGTCTTTTCTATATTTTTTTTTCGTCCCATTTCTCGTCTTACAAAGTTTCACCTTCGCTTTTCCTTTTCTTCCTCCTTCTTTTCTTTCTTTCCTCTCCTCTTTTTTCTGTCCTCCTTCTCCTTCGCCTTCTTTTCATTTCTTCTACTTTTTCCTCATCTTCCTCCTCCTGCTCGACCTCTTCCTTTGTCTCAACCTTCGTTCTTCAACCCATTTCACTTTCCCTCCCACCTCCTCTTACTCCACCTCCTCCTATTCCACCCCTCCTTTTCTGCCTCCAAATCCTTTTCCTCTTCATCCTATTCTCCTCTCCTCCTCCTTCTCCTCCTCCTCCATCGCCTCCTCCTCCTCCTCCTCCTCCTCCCTTCCTCCTCCACCTTCCCGTCTCCTCCTCCTCCACCTTACCCCTCTCTTACTCCTCCTCCACCCCTCCTCCTCTTCCTCCTCTTCCTTCCTTCCACTCCTCCTCTCTCCATCCCCTTCCCGTCCACCTATACCTCCACCTTTACCCCTCCCTGCTCCTCCTCCTCCTCCTCCTCCACCTCCTCCACCTCCACCTCCTCCACCTCCTCCACCTCCTCCTCCCCACTCTCCACCTATACCTCCACTTCCACCTTACCCCCTCCCTCCTCCTGCACCTCCCTCCACCTCCACCCTCCTTCCCCCTCCCCCTTCCTCCACCTATACCTCCACCTCCATATCTTTCTCCTCCCTCCTCCTCCTCCACCTATACCTCCACCTCCACCTTACCCCTTCTCCCTCCTCCTCCAACTCCACTTCCTCCTTCATTTCATCATCATCATCCACCATGACCTCCTTTCTCCTCCTCCTCCTCCTCCTCCTCTCCTCCTCCTCCTCCCCTCCCCTCCCTCTCTCCACCTATACCTCCTCCCTCCACCTCTCCTTCTCCTCCTCCTCCTCCTCCCTCCACCCCTCCCTCCTTTCTCCACCTCCACCTCCTCCTCTTCTTTCTCCCTCCTTCTCCTCCTCTCCTCCCCCTCCACCTTTACCCCCTCTCCTCCACCTCCTCCTCCTCCTCTCCCTCCTCCCCCTCCTCCACCTATACCTCCTCCTCCTCCACCTCTCTCCTCCTCCACTCTTCTTCTTCTTCCTCCTTCTCCCACCTCCCTCCACCTCCTCCCTCCTCCTCCCTTTCGTCATCATCATCATCATCCAGCAACTGTTCTTCTTCTGTTCTCGTGCAGCCTTTGTCACCGCCACTCCCTCCCTCCCTCCACTCCTCCCTCCTCCCTCCTTCCCCTCCCCTCCCTGCCTCCTTCTCCCCCCTACACCTTCATCTCGGAAAGACCTTTTGTTCACGAAGCAAAGAGACGGGACGCGAGTGGCTTCGCACTGATGTAGCTTTTTCTTCTTCTTTTTCTTTGTCTTTGTCTTTTGTCTTTTTGTCTTTTTTTCTTTTTTTTGTCTTTGTCTTTTGTTTTGTCTTTTTTCTTTGTCTTTTTTTGTCTTTTTTTCTTTATCTCTTTTTTATATTTTTTGTTTTTGTTTTTTTGTCTTTTTTCTATGTCCCAAGTTTTGTTGTTGTTTTGGGGAGTGAGGTTTTTCTTTCTCTTTCGTTTTCTTTTTGTTTTTGTTTTGTTTGTTTTGTATATTTTTTATTATTCCTTTTCCGATATTCTTCTCCTTTTTTATTTTCATTTGCTTCTTTGTTTATTTTTCCTTTTCTTCTTCTTTTCTCTCTTTGCACTTTTGTTTTCATCTATTTGTTTTTTTCTTTAGATTTCCTTTCATTTGTATTTGTTATTTTTTCTTGTGTTTCTTCCCTCCTTCTTTGGTTAATTATTTCCTCCGTCTTTCTTTCCTTTGCTTTCGTTTTCTCTTTCTTTCTTTTTTATTACTTTCTTCTATCTATCACTTCTTTCTTTTTCTCTCTCCTCCTCCTCTATCCCCTTATCCGCCTTTCCCTCTTCCTTCTCATCTTTCTCCTCTTATTCCCTTTACATCTCGTCATCCTTTTCCTATTCTTCCATTTTCTCTTCCTCCAATTTCTCGTCCTCTTCCTCTCTTTAATTCTTTCTCCTCCTTCTCTGCATCCTCTATCGGCCTTTTAACCTGTCCCTCCCCTTCTTCCTTTTTTTATTTCTTTTTTTTTCTGCTTCCTCCATTTATCTCCCGTTATCCCTTTACACCAGTTTCTCTCTTCCCTTTCATTTTGTTGTTCTTTGTTCTCTCTCTGTTCTGTGTCTCTTATCGGTCTGTGTCTCTTATCTTTTCTTATCATTCGGTTCCGTCTAAAGTATGGATGAAATGGAATAATCTGAAGAAAGAAAAAAAAACAATGTACTTTTATATTGTTTATCTAATTTAATAACTAATTTTCGTAATAAAAATAAATAACTTTAATACAACACTAGATGATACATCCGCAAAAAAAAAAATTATAACTTTGAAGATTGTTTTTCCTTGTTTGTTTCTTTGTTTTATTGTCTTTGTCTTAGTTCCATTTCATTAAGCATTTCACGGTCTCACTTGACTTCGCAGATTCTCAAAGGAAATGGAGTATTGCACAAAGCTGTTACTTTTCCTAAATGTGCACAATCGTTCTTTTGAACATTTCGAAAAACGTGAAACTCCGAAATCAAAGCTCTCTCTCTCTATCTATCTATCTATTTCTATCTATCCACATATATTTCTGTCTATTTATCTATCTATATCTATTTCTATCTGTCTATCTATCTATCTATTTCTATCTATATATATCTTTCTATCTATTTATCTATCTATCTATATCTATTTTATATCTGTCTATCTATCTATATCTATTTCTATCTATATATCTATCTTTCTATCTATCTATCTATCTATCTATCTATATCTATTTCTATCTGTCTATCTATCTATCTATTTCTATCTATCTATCTATTTATATCGATCTATCTATATATCTTTCTATCTATCTATCTATCTATATCTATTTCTATCTGTCTATCTATCTATATCTATTTCTATCTGTCTATCTATCTATCTATCTATATATCTTTCTATGTATGTATCTATCTATCTATCTATCTCTATCTTTCTAGCTATCTATATATCTCCATTTATCTAACTCTATATATTTCTATCTGTCTATCTATATATCTGTCTCTATCTATCTCTATATATTTCTATCTGTATATCTATCTATCTGTCTCTATCTATCTCTATCTGTCTTTCTATCTGTCCTTCTCTATCTATCTCTGTCTATCTGTCTATCAGTCTATCTACTCTCTCTCTCTCTCTCTCTCTCTCTCTCTATTTCTTCTCTCTCTCTCTCTCTATTTCTTCTCTCTCTCTCTCTCTCTCCCTCTCCCTCTCTCTCTCTCTCTCCTTTTCTTCTTCACTACCATGATCTGACAACAGAAAAAGGTTAATAAATAAATTCTGACTCGGTAGCCTTTAAGCACATCTAAAACACAGATGAAAAGAATTAAATGATTCACTCTTTTGACTTCTGTTTTGTAAGGTCACACAGTAAATGTTAATTTCTCGTTTCAATCAGCATTCAGCCAAAAAATGAAAGAAAGAAAGGAATTTAAATATTTCTTTTAAAGAGTATTGATGAAAATCAGCATTCAGCCAAAAAAGAAAGAAAGAAAGGAATTCAAGTATATTTTTTTAAGTATTGATGAAAATAATTATGATGATGATATTAAGAAGAAAACAATAGAGATATTGATAATGGTAATAACGCAAATAGTAGTGCTAGTGTGGATAATATGAATAATGATAATGATAATAATGATGTTAAAGATAATAATAATTATGATAGTAATAATAATAATAATAATGATAATGATAATAATAATATAAATAATAATAATAATGATAATTATGATAATAAAAACAAAAAAAATAATAGTAATAACAATAATAATAATGATAATGATGATGATAATACTGTTGACGAAAATAATGATAATGATAATAATAATAATAACAATAATAATAATAATAATGATGATCATAATAATGATGATGTTAATAAGAATAATAGTAATGATGGTAATAACAATAATGATAATCATAAACATAATGGTAATGGTAATAATAATGATGAAAATAATAAAGAGAGAAATAATAATAATGATGATAATAATATTGATAATAATAATAGTAATAATAATAATGATAATATTGGTAATAATTGTAATATTAATACTAATAATAATAAGAACGATAATGATGATGATGAAAATGATGTTGATAGCAACAATAACAGTAATGATGATAGTTATGATAATAATAATAGTAATACTAGTAATAATGATGATAATGATGATGATAATGTTTATGCTGATGAGGATAATCATAATGATAATAATAACAATACTAAGAATAAGAATAATGATAATTATAACAGTGTTACTACTAATAATAACAATAATAATGATGATAGTAATAA
The DNA here is from genome assembly GCF_042767895.1 of Penaeus vannamei. Classification (NCBI taxonomy): domain Eukaryota; kingdom Metazoa; phylum Arthropoda; class Malacostraca; order Decapoda; family Penaeidae; genus Penaeus; species Penaeus vannamei. Next base: position 17,846,528 of record NC_091582.1, on the reverse strand, counting down.
TGATAATGATAACAATGGCTGTAGCAAGCATAACTGTACACCTACTATGATTACTATTACTACTATTTTTTATCTATTTTTATTTTCATTCTATTTCATTAATTTTGATTTTTATTATTATTACCATTATTATTACTGTATTCCGAAAAGCATATTGCGCCATGGATTTTAGATAAAGCTTCTGTACCTGCATATAAACACTCATATACAAATGTTTATATGAACACTTACATCATATAAACACTCACATAATACTGTTTATATGAACACTTATATCATATAAACACTCACATAATACTGTTTATATGAACACTTATATCATATAAA
>NC_091582.1:17828701-17831201 GCF_042767895.1 Penaeus vannamei | reverse complement strand
AAAATTGATTAACCATTTATAAGTCTTGCTACGTCAATCCCAATTCTTATAAATTCGATTCGTTTATCATTAATTGAGGAATATAATGCGTTCACAATCTTTATGGATTAATAAAAATGAAATTTAAAGCCGTCTCGTATTTTTTTTTTTTTTCTTAAATCTATTTCGCTTTTAATTCAACTGCAGATTTAAGATCTGGATCTAAATTCGCCAAAAGAAAACCAGCAATCACGATATTCTCATCAGATGATTGATACCTATATACCGATATAAAGGCCAAAATGTATCAATTTTTCGGACAATATATCAAGTATTGACGACCACGAAGTGAAGAATTTTGCATTTCGAATATTTCAAGTCTTTAAGAAACGGCAAGTTCATTTGTTCGAAGATTATAGTGTGAGTGATTGATTCTGGAAGTCTGTGTCATTGAGTAGTAAGTCTGTGTCTGTGTCATATGAGGTACTGATTGCAGAGATACTTTCTGATACTTTCACTGCATCGTCTACAATTTATACGCGTGTGTTCACTGACAAGGAGAGAGAACCTGGAGGGAAAGCGTTCTAACTCAAGGCTGACTCGGCCCTTCTGACTTACGTGCAATGGAGTGCATCGGAGTACTACCACTTTATTGCTACATATTTTTTTCTTTAACATCATGTAAAGGGATGCTATTAATGACTGTGTCTTGGGTTAGAAATACTGGTTCTTCCATTAGTGACTGTCTTGTGCTTGTAACGTTCTTGATGACTGAAGATCCTTCTTGGGCACGTGGTTTTCTGCGCTAATTAGAGGATAGATTCCTACTAATATATTTTTGCATAAGTAGTGAAATTAGCTGATGTTTCTATCATATATATATGTATGTGTGTGCGTGTATTGATGTTTCTATCATATATATATATGTGTGTGTGTGGGTGAGTGTGTGGGTGAGTGTGTGTGTGTGTGTATGTAATATTAATTTTTTTTCCTATACAAAATAAAAACTGTTTACTAAATTTTTACTGTTAAATTTCTGTGGGTAGTGTAATCTAACGATCTCAAGGCTCCTGGGGTGGGAATGGATGCCATATTTTATAACGGTCATAAAAACATTTTCAACCATTAACATTTCAGTCAATAAATGAATAATAATGAACAGGTGGCATATCATTTTCTTGATTTTACTGTGACATAAGTCAATCGTTCCCCTTCTTTACCATTTTCCTCTCAAACTTCGCTCTCTTAAACTTCGCTCTATTTGTTGATACCAGCGGAATTGTCACCTACTATTAATCACGTTGCTGTATCCACGGCATCCCTCCCTCTCCTTCCCCCCCCCCCCCCCCCCCCTGCATGCGAGAACAGGTGAAGTCCCAACATCCTCGCCATCACGTGGGAACTCACCCTCTCCTCCTTCAGGATCTCCCGCATCCAAACATGAGTCATATGGCATCGTCGTCCGCACCGCCGTGGCACCGTGGCGGCACGGGCCATTGAAGTAACTGAATAAAAAACGAATAAATATTCCCTAGCAACAAAGCATTATGGAGGGTTTTCCTTGCGTTTTCTCATATATATATATATATATTACATAATATATATATATATATATATATATATATATATATATATATATATATATATATATATATATAATATATCTATCTATCTATCTATCTATCTGTATATATATCTTTGAACACATATATGAGCGCACACACACACACACACACACACACACACACACACACACACACATATATATATATATATATATATATATATATATATATATATATATATATATATATATATATATATATATATATATATATACATATATATACATATATTGCATGCCTATACCGAAGCGAGTTCGTGCGTATGTTTCCATCATAAAAGCCAAACATTAAATCCCCTTCATGGTTATTATTATTCTCCTCTGTCATTATGTGTCATTATTGGCTTAGCATTACCTTAATCCCGGCCATGTGGACATTGCACAACAGACTCTGAGTCATACCACATTCATAAAGCTGAGACGACACGAAATCTCGGATATTCTTATTATCTAGTTTGTACCCTTTTCTTTCTCTTCTTTTGTATTCCTTTTGTGTTTTCTTATAAATGAAAATAAGGAAGTGTTCTTAAGGTTGTCGTAGTTGTTAACTTATATGCACGACGTATATATCTTTAACACGCACAATGTACAGTATATACATGTATACATATATACATTCATACATACATACATACATACACGTGTGTGTGTGTGTGTGTGTGTGTGTGTGTGTGTGTATATATATATATATATATATATATATATATATATATATATATATATATATATATATATATATATATATATATATATATATGTGTGTGTGTGTGTGTTTAACGTTGATGAAATACCTATCCGAGACGATCAATCATCATACTTTTCGTTCCACAATGTGTCTGAAGAACCAAACACCCTCAGCTCAGTCCCATTGCACGCCGGAGATTTCTGAAGACATAA
>NC_091582.1:17791201-17796201 GCF_042767895.1 Penaeus vannamei | reverse complement strand
TCCTACCGCTTCCCCTCTCCCCCTCCCCCTCCCTTAATGTTATTGCGTCTTCCTCTTCCTTTGGTACCGGGAACACCTGTGTCAGGGGGGGGGGAGAGAGGAAGAGGGGAAGAGGGGGGGGTGTTGCAATGGGAGAAGGGGAAAGCCAATAGATTTTATAGAAGGGAAATGATCATGTCAAGATCATAGATACAGATACACGGTGGATTTTTATCGATCTACGTTCTCTCGTTCTGTAGCGTCTGTCGTTATTATGTCGAGGAGAGCTGACAACAAATCTATTTTTAACTGACCTGTATATTCTATCCTCAAAGGAGTGAAGCAAAAGGTAATTTATTCCTTATTGTGATACAGGGTGAAGCGAGTGAGGAGAATAGCGTGTTCTGGCGTGGTCATGAGTTTAAGATTTGTCTTTCAATTCTTTACTCGCTTGAGGTGACGAGTAAGAGGGAAAGGAAAGAAAGGAAGGACTTGAGAGAAAAAAAAAGAATAGTGTAGGTAGACGGAAAAAAATATCTATGCTAATTCTAGAACGGTGGAAGGGTTAGGATCAAACCAAACACTTCGATAGATTGGGATGATCATCGTGAAATTTTTAAAAAAGGAAATTCAAAAATACCATATCTCTAAAATTACTTAGTCTGCGTTCTTCAGGCATACTGACCCCAGGCACTCAGTCTTGCAACGTGAAAGAGGCAGAGCAGAGGGAAGGAAAGGGAAAGAAATGGGCGGACATTCTGGAGATCTGGGTCTTGCGGGCGTCGCGAGGTTGTTAACAAACTTTTTTCTCTTTTATAAAGTAAGAGGGGAATGTTCAGTTGGAGCAACACATCAGGATACTAAGAGTACTTCGATCTACGTGCCGTGTGCAGAGGTTTTCGTCTATAATCTTTAGCATATTTCAAAGACTGTGATGGATGAATGCTAGATTGGAGGAGTATATTCACTAATAGGCCATATGCATGTGTTTCTGTATATGGCTACAAAGTTACTAGTCGATCAAAAATAATGTTTATTAAGTTCCTTTCTCTTAGTGTTATGAACTAAGTGACTACTTCAAAGTCTTTTCGCCTCTCGGTCGCTCTGTTGCGGTTGGCTCAGTTAGAGAGCCCAGAGCTGAGATATTTTGATCAATATTTTCTACGGGAAATATCGCCATGTTTCGATTATTTATTTAAGTGTTTTCGTTATAAGCGCGTGAGCCTCATGTCCCTCCCCCAGTGAGTGAAGCAAAAGCAGGAGGCAGTGAGTTCCCTATGATGCTAGGGGACGATGAGGGTGAAAGGAGCAATGTGTTCTGACGTGGTGAGGCGAGAGAGAGGCTTTTCACATCAAGATTTCACTCTACTGGGACAAAGATCTTGCGAGGGAGGAAAGAGGTTCAGTGAGACAGTTAATACAAGACAATTAACACAATGAATCACTACACATCAAGCACTGTATATAGACGAAGTACCACATCACCCCTCGTCCCCCTCCCCCCCTCAATCTCCCGCCTTTCACTATTATGACCCAAGTGACTGACTCATTCTGTGTTCGCTTCCTGGCCCGTCGTCTTCCTCATTCACGCAATCAAGATGGTGTTGTTGTTGCTTCTTCTTTTCTTTTTCTTTTTCGTTTTATTTTTTCTTTCTTTCTTTTTCTTGTACCGCCATAAGCTCCAAGGGAAGACAACGGATGAGATGTTTTGTTTCGATCATATGCCATGTTCGATTATACTTTGTCCTTTTATGTAAGCATATATAACAATAAAGAAATGGAAGAAGAAACAGTACCTGATTTTTTTTATATAATGTGTTATCTTCTCTCTCTCTCTCTCTCTCTCTCTCTCTCTCTCTCTCTCTCTCTCTCTCTCTCTCTCTCTCTCTCCTCTCTCTTCTCTCTCTCTCTCTCTCTCTCTCTCTCTCTCTCTCTCTCTATCTATCTATCTCTCTATCTATCTATCTATCTATCTATCTATCCCAATCCCAATCTAAATCTATTTGTCCAAATTTATCCAGATGTTTACCTTTATCTATCTCTCTGTATACCTTCATCTATTTTCCTCTTTATCTATCCACATCTGGCAATGTCTATTTCTGTACGTTTATATCAATGAACATGAGATTTCGTGCTCGCCTTTGTGAGTGCTTGCATGAGCGTGTGAGTGTGTGTGTGTGTGGCTGGTTGCGCGTGTCTGTGCTTGGTTGTGTTGTGTATGTCTGTGTGTGGTTTGTTTGTGCGCCTGTGTGTGGTTAGCTGTATGTCTGTGTATTATCATTAGCTGTGTGTGTATTATTAGCTGTGTGCGTCTGTATTATTAGGTGTGTGTCTGTATTACTAGCTTTGTGTCTCTGTATTACTAGCTGTATGTCTGTGTATTATTAGCTGTGTGTCTGTATCATTAGCTGTGTGTCTGTATCATTAGCTGTGTGTCTGTGTGTGTTTATCTGTGTGTGCGTGTGTAGCGAGGGTAGAGGAGGAATTAAGGGAAGGAAATACGTAAAGAGTGGGCAAGAATTAAGGTAAAGGGGTTAGTGAGAGTGTTATGCAGGACTGGCTCTCAGACATAACTCTCCCACGCATACCTGAAGAGGGCATCGCACGGTCAGGTCTTCTCCTCCTCTCCCTGTGCATACCTTTTTCTTTTTTCTTTTTCTTTCTGACAATATGGCATTTCGTATTTTCCTCCTTAATGCATATCTACTCTTTTTCTCTCTGACAAAATTGCACTTCGTATCTTCCTCCTTAATGCATATCTTCTCTTTTTCTCTCTGACAAAATTGCGATTATTTGCTCTGTTCGAAGTTGCACAAAGAACAGTTAGCCGAATGAGTGTCGACGATAAAAAATAGCCAAATATCAGAATCCTTGTATCACAAAATGGTCATCCCATTTCGTATAAAAAAAATCATTCGATGGGAACCTAACTGTCCGAATTCCTGCAATAACCACGCGTTATAAGCGATTCCCAATACCCTCGCATTATATTTTAAAAAAAGGTTCAAAACGCGATTCCCTATACCCTCGCATTATATTTTAAAAAAAGGTTCGAAACGCGATTCCCTATACCCTCGCATTATATATAAAAAAGGTTCAAAACGCGAGTAGTCGAAGCTTCATTCATCACGACCGTTGCCACAATTCGCCAGAGTGGGCTTCGTTGTTCTTACCATGCACTGAATGCTAAAGGTCGTCGGGTCACGTTAGGTCATGCAAACGTAATGTCATTCAAGGGGCCTTTGCTGTTTGGTGTGGCAGGTGGGTGAGGTGTAGGTGGCGACGTGTTAAAGAAGAGGGAGGAGAATTGAGGTGGGCGACGCGTTGGGTTAAATTGTATGAAGTGTTATTTAGGTCGTTAGAAGAGTGTGAATTATGTCGTTAGGGAATTATGAAATGAGCCTTTTTCTATCACAGTCTCTCTCTCTATCTCTGCATTTATCATCCTCTCTCTCTCTCTACTACCCCTTTCGTATCCACCTGTTTCCTGAGGGGCGGGTGAGAGGGGTCGATATAAAGCCGATGTCGATTGACTCTTCGGAAGGAACTATCGCTAATATCAGGATCGCAGACATAAATTCAAAAAGAACCTTTACGGCGTCTGACATAAGGGCTCTCTCGCTCTGCCGTTCTCTTGGGGAGAGCTGTCAACAGAATGCTTTTTAAGCCTTGCCTATTGCTCTCTACGGTGTCAAGTCCCTCTCTTTCTGTCTTGCATATTCCCCCTTCAATGCGTAAAGAGGAGGAGGCGACTAGTTCTCCGCGATGGTGAGCTATGAGAGGGAAGAGAACAGAACGCTCTAACGCGGTGATACAAGAGATTTCTTATCAAGATTTTGGTCGTTTGAGGCGAGGTTCTGACGAATGAGGAGAAGGGTTAGGGGAGGAAGAGGGCTTATGACACGACAGGGTTTAAGAGGAAAACGGGAATGGCGAAGATAGATAAGAACGCCGAATGGGTTGGGGATCGTCCGCCTTAGCTGTTATGAGTGATCGTCGTAAAATAAAAGGGTGGAGGGTTATTTTTCACGACCTTTTCACTTATCGAGATTTAAAGTTTTGGGGGCAATGAGACCCAAGGTGCTCTGCCATACAGCATGTGAGAGACACGATGGACGAGGGAAAGAGAGAGAATCAGAAACGGAAATCTAGAAAGAGATCTCGATGTCTTGAGGGCGTCGTGATGCTACTGGCAACTTTTTCTCTCTCTTTGATTTTGTAGCAAAGGAATGTTCAGTTGAATTGACTCTCCAGAGTACGACGTGCAAGTTGATTTAAATATCAAGCGTAGACCTTTTGTTTGTAATCTTCATAATCATATTTCAATGCCTGTGATTTACGAAGGTGTACGCGAGGCAGTATACTTATTAATATCCCTTGTGTATGCATATCTACACATGTATGCAAGGATATGTCAGTATTTATTAACAAAAAAGTTACCATTCGAACAGTAATTAAAATCCCACATTCAGGTCCGTTTTCTCTCTCTGTTATGACCCGGGTGACGCTTCCTGGTCGGTCTGTCGCGGTTGGCTGTTTCAGAAGCCAGTCCTTGTAACTTGACACGTTGAACATATTCCAGGGGAAACTTGACCATGCTTCAGTTAATTATTTGAAAGCTCCCGTTTTGAAATGCTTCTTGATATTTATAATTCAGTCTCATCTGTAGTAACTCATGATCCGAGCTGAATATAAAGCAATTGACCAAAAGGCTCTAATAATATGGGTAGCTCAATAAACACAATATTATGCAAGATTATCATGTAAAGAGATGCTCTGGCAGTACAGTACTGTGTGTGTGTGTGTGTGTGTGTGTGTGTGTGTGTGTGTGTGTGTGTGTGTGTGTGTGTGTGTGTGTGTCAATATGTGAGCGTGAGCAGATGTGGTTTTATTTACATGTGTGAGCATTTAGAGGGAAAAATAATTTCTTCAATCTCATATATAATTTATATATAATATAGTTTATATATAATATAACATTTATATATAATATAATATAATTTCTTCAATCTCGTCACTCA
>NC_091582.1:17778701-17783701 GCF_042767895.1 Penaeus vannamei | reverse complement strand
TTATAAACGACTCACACCTTCCCCTTGGTACAAATACCTTCCCTTTGGTACAAATACCTTCCCCTTGGTACAAATACCTTCCCCTTGGTACAACTCATACCTTCCCCCTTGGTACGATTCACACCTTCACACCCGCACTTCACTCCCGCACTTCACTCCCGCCAAGCAGAGCCAAGCAGAGCCAAGCAGAGCCGAGCAGAGCCAAGCCCTCTCAGGAGCAATGGCCGCGATGCATGAAGCCACAACATACCTCGGAACAGAACGACTCGTCTGTTGTCTTCCCCCGGGGCTTCTGGCGGTGCAAAACACGCTTCTTCCTTGAATGAGAAGAGGAGGAGGAGGAAGGCGAAAGAAGCAGGAAGCGAAGGCGTTGACTGAGAGGAGGAGGAGGAGGAGGAGGAAGGCGAAAGAAGCAGGAAGCGAAGGCGTTGACTGAGAGGAGGAGGAGGAGGAGGAAGGCGAAAGAAGCAGGAAGCGAAGGCGTTGACTGAGAGGAGGAGGAGGAGGAGGAAGGCGAAAGAAGCAGGAAGCGAAGGGGTTGACTGAGAGGAGGAGGAGGAGGAGGAAGGCGAAAGAAGCAGGAAGCGAAGGCGTTGACTGAGAGGAGGAGGAGGAGGAGGAGGAAGGCGAAAGAAGCAGGAAGCGAAGGCGTTGACTGAGAGGAGGAGGAGGAGGAGGAGGAAGGCGAAAGAAGCAGGAAGCGAAGGCGTTGACTGAGAGGAGGAGGAGGAGGAGGAAGGCGAAAGAAGCAGGAAGCGAAGGCGTTGACTGAGAGGAGGAGGAGGAGGAGGAAGGCGAAAGAAGCAGGAAGCGAAGGCGCTGACCGAGAGGAGGAGGAGGAGGAGGACGGCGAAAGAAGCAGGAAGCGAAGGCGGTGACTGAGAGGAGGAGGAGGAGGAGGAAGGCGAAAGAAGCAGGAAGCGAAGGCGTTGACTGAGAGGAGGAGGAGGAGGAGGAGGAAGGCGAAAGAAGCAGGAAGCGAAGGCGTTGACTGAGAGGAGGAGGAGGAGGAGGAGGAAGGCGAAAGAAGCAGGAAGCGAAGGCGTTGAGTGAGAGGAGGAGGAGGAGGAGGAAGGCGAAAGAAGCAGGAAGCGAAGGCGTTGACTGAGAGGAGGAGGAGGAGGAGGAAGGCGAAAGAAGCAGGAAGCGAAGGCGTTGACTGAGAGGAGGAGGAGGAGGAGGAAGGCGAAAGAAGCAGGAAGCGAAGGCGTTGACTGAGAGGAGGAGGAGGAGGAGGAAGGCGAGCGAACCAGGAAGCGAAGGCGTTGACTGAGAAGAGGAGGAGGAGGAGGAGGAAGGCGAAAGAAGCAGGAAGCGAAGGCGTTGACTGAGAGGAGGAGGAGGAGGAGGAGGAAGGCGAAAGAAGCAGGAAGCGAAGGCGTTGACTGCGAAGATGAGGAGGAGGAGGAAGGCGAGAGAAGCAGGAAGCGAAGGCGTTGACTGAGAAGAGGAGGAGGAGGAGGAAGGCGAAAGAAGCAGGAAGCGAAGGCGTTGACTGAGAAGAGGAGGAGGAGGAGGAGGAGGAGGAGGAGGAGGAGGAGGAGGAGGAGGAGGAGGAGGAGGAGGAGGAGGAAGGCGAAAGAAGCAGGAAGCGAAGGCGTTGACTGCGAAGAGGAGGAGGAGGAGGAAGGCGAGAGAAGCAGGAAGCGAAGGCGTTGACTGAGAAGGAGGAGGAGGAGGAGGAAGGCGAGCGACCAGGAAGCGAAGGCGTTGACTGAGAAGAGGAGGAGGAGGAGGAAGAAGCAGGAAGAAGAAGAAAGGAAGCGAAGGCAGGTTGAGGCAGGCGCTTGGGTCGGGGTAGGAGAAGGGAGGCATTTAAGGTGGTAGTGATTTATTTAAGAGATTTGTTTCTACATGGATGTGCGGTCAATAACACACACACTTACACACGTACACACACACACACACACATACACACACACATACACACACACTTACACACACACACACACACGTACACACGTACACACACACACTAACACACACACACACACAAACTGATCCAAAGTGAATAAGCGGATTGCATATGAAAAATGACATTTTAAAAAATATATACAGCAAAAAGAGAAAAAAAAATGAAAAGGGGGAGATACTGAAAATACTCAATCTATATCCGCTAGGAGGTTCCCGTGCAACAGAAAACAAAAGACAGCTTTAGTAAATTGATGGCAATAATCAAAACTTTTTTCTTTTTTTTTCTTTTCTTTTTTTCTTTTTTTTCTTTTCGTTTTTCTTTCTTCTTTTTTTCTTTTTCTTTTTTTTTCCTTTTCCTTTTTCTTTTTTCTCTTTTTTTCGTTTTCATTTTCCTTTTTTATTTTTTTTTTACTTTTTCCTTTATTTTTTATTTTTTATTTCTTTTTTTCTTTTTTTTTCCTTTTTTCTTTTTTTTCCTTTTCCTTTTTTTCTTCTTCTTTTTTCTTTTCCTTTCTTCTTCTTTTATTATGTGCCTTGAAATAAACATAGTCCAAGAACTAAGCAATTCTATAGCGTGTTCTATAGCGCCTTCCTGTTGCCAACGTCGAAAAATCGCCTTTGTTGTCAATCCTTTCCGAACTGTTGGCAGGATTTCGACGTAGAGGCCGCTTCCGCCGCTTCAGGGAGTGCCACGCTTCAGGGAGTGCCACTTCAGATTCAGAAATTGGTTATTGATTTCTCGAAGCTTCCGAGACCCGACGGTGAGGCAGCAGTCACTTCCGCCTCTCCACCTGTGGCTGGGCTGGAGGGGGGGAAGGGGGTGAGGGTGGGGGTGGGGAGTGGAAAGGTGTGGGGAGGGATGACTGGTACAGGGAAATAGATATATTTATATATACGTACTTGTATATGTGTCCGTGTGGGGTACGTGTGTGTGTGTGTGTGTGTGTGTGTGTGTGTGTTTGTTTATGTGTTTGTGTGTGTGTGTGCGTTTGTTTATGTGTTTGTGTGTGTGTGTGTGTGTGTGTGTGTGTGCGTTTATACAAAGACCATCAGACACTAGAGTCGAAGGTAAACAACTAAACACTATCTATCTTTTTCATGATTTTTGAAGCTTCGTATCGTATTCCAGGTAGCATAGTCACAAATTTTCTCTATGCCCGTAATACTGTCAATGTATGGCATACTGTTCATCGTCTAATTATCTTTAGAAATGAAATAGGAGACAAAAATTGAATTATGATAAGTGGTATTTTTTCGTGCTTGTTATTGAATCTTTCTCGTGTCGAAAACGTGTCGTCTCTCCAACCTCTTAAACTAAGGACCAATTTCACATCCCCTGAATAACACTATCTTGACCTATTTTCCCTTCTCATTACAACTCATTTCTCGTGTTTCGTTTACTTCTGTCCGTTTCTTTTCTTTTCAACACTTTAAACCCATCTCCACCTACGCCCCGCCCACTTACCATGTCAAGCAGCGGAGTCCTCTTGAATGACATTACGTTTGCATGACCTAACGTGACCCGACGACCTTTAGCAATTGTGGCACGACGGTCGCAGATGTTTTTTTTTTTCTAGCGACGTATGGCAACGAGCGTTTTGAATGAAGCTTCGAATACCTCGTTTCGAAGCGTTTTGAACCTTTTTTATGATAGGGAGGCGATGCAGGCAATTAGTAAACTGATGACAATAATTAAACCTTTTTTTCTTTCTTTCTTTCTTTCTTCCCTTCTTTCTTTCTTTCTTTCTTTCTTTCTTTCTTTCTTTCTTTCTTTCTTTCTTTCTTTCTTTCTTTCTTTCTTTCTTTCTTTCTTTCTTTTTCTTTCTTTCTTTCTTTCCTTTTTTTTGTCCTGAAATAAATATATTCCAAAAAACAAGCGATTCTATAGCGTATTCTGAGAAAAGGTCCTTCCGCGGGTGAATACTGAAGGCTTTTGGACAATCATCAGTTGTTTTTAAAATTCGAAATAGGATAATTAGTCTGCGATACCCTAAATGTGATGGGCGGTCGAGAGAAATGTTTCATCACGGAAGAACAGGAATGGAAGATGTTCTTGAATCGTTTTCGGTTGACCAATGACCAACTGTTCTTTACGTGACCGAGAATCTACCAACGAAGTGCAGAGGAAAGGTAGAAATACGGAGGGAGAGACGGGGGGGGGGGAATACAAATTATTTGTGTGTGCGATGCCATGCTCAGCTATGCATGGGAGGGAGATAGGGTTGGAGTTTCGGTCTAAGACAACCAACCCTCGCACACACACACACACACACACACACACACACACACACACACACACACACACACACACACACACACACACACACACACACACATACGAGCGGCGCCATTGTCATTTCTGCTCAATGTAAATTCGGGAATTTAGTGTATGAATGTAATGATATAATATGAAGAAAAATGTATTAGTACTTATATATGTCGATAAATAGATAAAATAGATAGATAAATAAATAAATAAACAAATAAATAAATAACAAAAAAATAAATAAATAAAGAGATAGAGCCAGACAGCTGAATAGTTGCAAATGGATAGATAAACATATAGAAGTTATTAGAAAGAGTGGGAGTTTAAGGCATAAGAAAATGATCAGCTAATATCCACGAGAAAGCTGTCAAAAAATGCAATAATGGTTCGGCTGAAAGAAAAAGAAAAAGGTTTAAGATATTTTAAAGACATATAGGTAACAACGACTTTCTTCTCTTTGTTGCTCTTGCATAGCGTTCATTTTGGTTCACGGAGTAATTTTCTAGTGGACTTATACCCTTTTAGTGTGGAATGAGTGTCTCAGGAACTATAGGTGAGTGATAAGTATTTGATGGGATCCTTTAAGGGAGGGACAGAGAGAGATTGAGGGAGGGAGGAAGGGAGACAGAAAAAGAGAGAGGGAGAGAGAAAGAAAGAGGAGGCAGAAAGAAGGAGAGAGTGAGAGAAAAGAGGGAGGAAAAGAGAGAGAGGACGTAGAAAGAAGGAGAGAGTGAGAGAAAAGAGGGAGGAAAAGAGAGAGAGAGAGAGGAGGTAGAAAAAGGGGAGAGAGAGAGAGAGAGAGGAGGTAGAAAGAGGGAGG
>NC_091582.1:17763701-17773701 GCF_042767895.1 Penaeus vannamei | reverse complement strand
TCTTATCCCTTTCGTTAAGTCTCTTCCCTTCGCCCTTCTTCGCGGATTATCCCTTCATTCGAGTAAAATCTTGACAAAGAAAAATAAACTGTTTTGCATTCACCGAGCCACAACGCGCCATTTCCTTCGACCTTCTGTATCCTTTTTCCGTCTGAAAGAACTGATGTTCTCTCTATTTATTCCCCCTTAAGTTCAGCTGAAGATCGTTCTGTTCTTCCCAACCTACCACGAGAGAACGCCACACCGAGAGAACGAGAGAACGGAAGAACAGGAAGATAATCTTTGTGGGAAGAACTCAATCGAGCACTAACTACGATCCTGATATTTCTGATATATATATACATATATATATATATATATATATATATATATATATATATATATATATATATATATATTTTTAAGAGTCAGTCCATATGTGTCTCCCTCTCTTCTGTTGTCATGGACCCCCCCCCCCCCCCCGCCATTTCCTCATAGGAAGGGTGGGTAGGGCGAGGGGGGGCGGGGGGAGAACTGAGATAATGGGATAAATAAGTGAAAGCGAGAGACAAGAATGAGGAGAATAGAAGCAGAGGGGGGGGGATAGAAGCAGAGAGAAACCGAGAAAGAGAGAGAAAAAAATGACATGGAAGAGAAAAAAGATTCAGAGCATAGTAGAGAAGAAGAAAAAAAAAGTGTTTTACATGAAACATTTCGCTCCCAAAAAGACTTGCATCACCCTCTCCTCACAGCTCTTTCCCGCGCTTCGCTCACTTCAACCCGCCGTCCCGTCTTCTTCAACATTCAAAACCTGCACATTTCACCCCCTAAGCCCCGCCCACTTGCCAAGCAGTGAAGTCCCCTTGAAGTGCGTTACGTTTGCGTGACCTAACGTGACCCCATGACCTTTCGCAAGCAAGCAGGGTTAGAAAACGATGCTCATTCTAGTGAAATGTGAGATCGTGATGAATGAAGCTTCGAATACCACGGTTCGAAAACGAATGCGGACAATCACGTACAGCATGCGAACAATGCAGGGATTCGGACAGTTAGAGTAACTATCAGGTGGATATTTTGTACGATATGGGATGGCCAATTTCTACAGTAAAACGGTACAAAGAAAAAAGGAAAAATATTTTCAGTAATAATGGCTTTCCTCTTCGTCTTTTGCCTTCACATAGCGGTTATTCCGGTTAAATGAAAAAAAAAAAATTTGGACTGTCATTCCTGTACAAAGAATTATATCATACGACTCTGTAAACTGTAAGGTATTGAAATGTGAGTTAATGAGAGGACCTCTTAAATGAGAGAGAGAGGAAGAGAGGGAGAGGGAGAGAGAGAAAGGGAGGAGTAAAGAAGAGTGAGAAAGAGAGAGAGAGAGAAAGAGAGAAGGGGAGAGAGAGGGAGAAGGGGGGGAAAAGATAAAGAGAGAGAGAGAAGGGAGGAGGGTGGACACGATAAAAAAATAAATTCCAAAATTGCAAACACCGATCATAAATTCCCAAGACACGTCTACTTTCTCTCTCCCTTATCTTATCTCTACATATTAGACAACCCTGAAAATAAAACAAATCAAAGGAAGAAACAAAACACCAGGCTCCAAAAAAATCATCTGATCAAAACACATCTTCTATTGTCTTCCTTCGGAGCTTCTGGCGAGGCAAAAAAAAAAAGACAAAAAAACATCACTTCATCTTGACTCAGAGGAGGAGGAATCCGAGCGCCAGGAAGCAAAAAAAAAAAAAAAAAAACAGATTGAGGTCGTTGCTTGGGTCATGACAGTGAGAATCTTTAATTGATTTTGTGATGGTTCGCTTGGCTGAGGGAACTTTTTTTATAGGCTCATGGTGATATACACTCGCATACACGCACACGCACACACAGATACACACACACGGATACACACACAGACACATACATACAGACACATGCACACACGCAGCCATACACGCACACGCACACACACACACACACACACACACACACACACACACACACACACACACACACACACACACACACACACACACACACACTCACCTACTCACTCACACACCAGTGATCATATGACCTATTTGTGAATATGCAACCTCACTCTGCCACTTTGATAAAACTATAAATAATAAATCTAGAAAAAGAGGAAATACCCCAAAACACTTTGATTACAATACTAGGATCAAATAACACACCGATCCCTGATATGCTAGACCATTGATTCCCACTTTTTATTCATTTTGTGGCCCTCGACCAATATGTAATAGTCTCTGACTGTCATCTTTTCCGATTCTGTTATTACACGTTACGAATAGTCTAATGGTGTCAATACCTATAGAAGAACCCTTTATAGAAAGTATCCAATGTATTAATAAGTGAGAGATAATCATATGTAGATAAGAAAATTGAGATAAATTCGGTTTAATTCGACGTCAAAATTTTTATATTGCTCCACACACCCCCCTAAAAAAAAAAAATAGCCCGTGGTCCCCCTGAGAGCCATGGCTCCGGGTTGGGAACTCCTTTAATCTATTGATCAATTGAACATTCTTTATCAGGAAAGTTTGTATATTGTGTCATGTCAGCATCGCGATCTTTATTTTTTCTGTAGCTTTCTCTTTCTTTATTTTTATTTTTTTTTTTTTTTTTCATTTTCATTTTCATTTTCATTTTCATTTTCATTTTCATTTTCATTTTCATTTTCATTTTTTCTTTTCTTTTCTTTTCTTTTCTTTTCTTTTCTTTTCTTTTCTTTTCTTTTCTTTTCTTTTCTTTTCTTTTCTTTTCTTTTCTTTTCTTTTCTTTTCTTTTCTTTTCTTTTCTTTTTTCTTTTTCTTTTCTTTTTCTCTTTCTTTTCTTTTCTTTTCTTTTCTTTTCTTTTCTTTTCTTTTCTTTTCTTTTCTTTTCTTTTCTTTTCTTTTCTTTTCTTTTCTTTTCTTTTTCTTTTTCTTTTTCTTTTTCTTTTTCTTTTCTTTCTCTTTCTCTTTCTCTTTCTCTTTCTCTCTTCTCTTTCTCTTTCTCTTTCTTCTCTTTCTCTTTCTCTTTCTCTCTCTCTCTCTTTCTCTTTCTCTTTCTCTTTCTCTTTCTCTCTCTTTCTCTCTCTCTCTATCTCTTTCTCTCTCTCTCTCTCTCTCTCTCTCTCTCTATATATATATATATATATATATATATATACATATATATAAATCTTTATCTCTATCTATCTCCTTCCCTTTCACCTTTTCCATACATCCTCACTCCCTCTCTTCTCCTTACTCTTCTCCTTATTCCATTGTGTCGTCTTCATCCCCACTTTATCCGTGACCATTATGCCTGAAGAATGAAATCCTCATTCTACCAGATATGTTAGCTTTTGTGTTTTTGCTTTTCTTTTCTTTTTCTCTTTTTCTTTGCCTCCATTCACGCCCATCCCATCCGCCACTCTCACGCCCACTTTTATTATTTCCATTTTCCTTTCATCTCTTCCGCACGGGTAAGCTCCCCCTTGACCTTTTATTCGCCAGATCTTTACCTCAGACAAGCAAAATCCTGATGAGAAACCTTTCTTGCATCACCGAGGCAAAAATATGCTATCCTCTCCACCCTTCCCATTCCTTGCAACCGTAAAGAATTAATTGGCTCCTCCTTTTGTTTCACTCTTAGTCCGGAAAAAAAATAATATGTAAGTGGAAAATCGTTCTATTGACAGGATTGACGAAACCCAGTAACGGTAGAATGGGAAAATGGACCTTAGTGCAAATTCCGTCGGTCGTTTATGGCTAGTTTTCTGTGATTTCTAGTGTTTCTGTGTGTTTGTTTGTTTGTTTGATGTTTACTTTAATAATCTACATGATGACCTTCCCACCCCTACCTCTCTTGAGATAGGTCCTCCTCCCCCCCCCCCTTGCACAAGAGAGACAGAAAAGGGAAATAGAGAAAGAAAATAGGTAGGGAGTGAGGAAGGATGGTTGGGAGAAAGAGAGTGAATGAAGGAGATAGAGGGAGTTAGGGAGGGGGAGAGCGATAGTGAGGGAGGGGGAGAGAGATAGGGAGAGGGAGGGAGGGAGGAGAGAGAATGAGAGGGAGGGAGGGAGGGAGGGAGGGAGGGAAGGGAAGAGAGAGGGAGAGAGGGAGAGAGAGAAAGAGTTGAGAGAGAGAGAGAGAGAGAGAGAGACTCTTCCCACTCCCCTAAAAACGCACTTTACCCTCCTTTCATGACTCCACGCACGCTTCGCCACCCACGCCTCTTACCGCGTCAAACAGCGAAGTCCTCTTGAATGACATTGGATTTGCATGACCTTACGCGACCTGACGACCTTTCGCAAGCAAGCACAGTCGGGAAACGGCGCCCACTCCAGCGAAATTTGGCAATGATGGTGATGAATGAAGCTTCGAATACCTCGGTTCGAAAAGGCTTCGGATCTTTTTTGGCGGGTTCAGGCAATTCCGAAGAGCGTGCGAATAATACAGCTATTCGGACAGTTAAATTGCCTATCGAATGGACTTTTTTTTTAACCTTTTTTCGATACGGAGTGATTGAAATGGCTGGCTGAAACATTTATTTTTTTTATATAAAGAGCGAGTGGAAGGAGAAGGGTTGTGGATAACAGATCACGTTCTTTAAATTCTGCTCTTTGGTTGATTTATTGCAGACTCTCGCGCAACGAACTGCTCTTTTGGACGACCACAAATCTGCCAACGAAGAGCAACTTGGACAGAAGAAAGGGAGAGACACGTGGGAGAGAGTGAAGGAAAAAATATAAATTGTCTGCGTAGACGATCTCGCGTTCATGTATGCGTGAGGTGTCGTTGTGCTTTGAGTTCCATTTCTACACACTCAGTATAGTAAACATACACTGTGGTTTTGCCCTTACTACCCATTGGAGGGCTGCCCAGAGAACGATTTTAAGATAATCTGTATATATTCTTTTCTCTAACTGATAAAACAAAAGGAAAGGGACATTTAATTATTTATGTGGATGGAGAGAAAAACACAAGGAATATCTTTTAGTAAGATTTTATTTGAGGTAAAGGTCTGACGAAGGAGAAAGAGGAGAAAAAAGGAAGAGGAGGGAAGTTTAACGACATGGAAAGCAGATAAAAGAAAAATGGAAATGATAAAGGAAAGAGGAAAGACGATATTTATCTCAACTATAGAACATTGGAATTATGTAAATCATTTCAAATAAAAAAGAGAGGTAGTCTTAGAATGGGAAACAATCATATCTCTGAAAATACTTACTCATTGAGGCTCTACTTCAGCCATAATGACCCCAGGTGCCAGAGGTGACCCCAGGTGCCAGAGGTGACCCCAGGTGCCAGAGGTGACCCCGGGTGCCAGAGGTGACCCCGGGTGCCAGAGATAGCCCCGGGTGCCAGAGGTGACCCCGGGTGCCAGAGGTGACCCCAGGTGCCAGAGGTGACCCCGGGTGCCAGAGATGACCCCGGGGTGCCAGAGATGACCCCGGATGCCAGAGGTGACCCCGGGTGCCAGAGGTGACCCCGGGTGCCAGAGGTGACCCCAGGTACCAGAGATGACCCCGGGTGCCAGAGATAGCCCCGAGTGCCAGAGGAAGAATGAAAGAGAAAGGGAAATAGAGAAAAGGAGGTGGGGAAGGAACGAAGGGAAGGTGTTCTAAGAACCCGTGAAGAAAAAGTAGAGAAAAGGAAGAGGTGCAGAAAGAGAACTAAAGTGTATAGGGAGAGAGAGAAAACGAAAGATAGAAAGTGTAGCTCGATAGGGATTAGAGGAGAGGGTGAAAGGATTAAAGACGAGCGAAAAAAGAGACAGAATAACAAAAAAAAAAAGAAGTTGCCAGTTCTCTCCATACACACCAACTACGAAAAGAGAAAATCCAAAAGAATAACAATAACAAAGAAAAGAAAGAGAAAGAAGCTTCTAATCCCATCCAAATACCCAAAATTCGGAAGAAGGAAAATAACCAAATGTATTTTCCTAAAAAAACAGAATTAAAACGAAAAGCAAAAAGAAGGAGACGAGAGAAGTAGAAACAGAATGACCTGTTCTTGACCTCGTGAGTGCGGCACAAGGTGGCTCACAGCTCCTTCACCTTTATTCTAGCCAGGGTCTTGAACACGTGTGTTTGTGTGTTTGTATATATTCACATTCTCATTCTCTCTCTCTCTCTCTCTCTCTCTCTCTCTCTCTCTCTCTCTCTCTCTCTCTCTCTCTCTCTCTCTCTCTCTCCTTCCCCTTTATTCTAGCGTGTGTGTGTGTGTGTGTGTGTACTTGTGTTGGTGTATGTTTCTATTTATGTAGGTATATGCACGTGAATGTGTGTGTGGAAAGGTATAAATGGTGAAAGTTATCAACAACTGGATCAGGAGATAAAAATACTGTTATAGAGAAAAAAGAATTGTGGTTAACGGAGAAATGGCCCCGAAATACTCAAAACTGTTACCAACCGCCAATGAAATAAACACCACCCTCGACTTATGCATAAGTTATCTCTCTCCGACTTTGTTGGTGGGAATACTTGTCTGTTGCTTTTAAAACCCGTATGTAAATGCTGTGTGTTATTTTGACATTATGCTCTCCAAGGACTATCATGATTTGTACTTCGTAGAAATACACTTCCACATGTCTGGTATCACTTAACAAGTCTTGCCTGCAGATCCAAGCGTTTTAAGCAGGTAAGAAGTCCTGCCCAAGAAGTAAGAAGTCCTTAAAACGCCTTAAAAGAGGAGGTGGAGCAAGCAATGAGGGGGATGCAACGTGAGAAATCAGAGGGCGGAGATAATATAGAAATAGAAAGGGTAAAAGCAGCGGGGGATTTCGGTTTGGAAAAATTAATAAAACTAGCAAACAAAATCTACAGCACAGGATACATTCCAAAGAAAATGGGAGAGGACAGCGGAATGTGAAAAAGACCGAACTATCAGTCTGATGAGCCAGTTAGGGAAAGTGATCTTAAGAGTGATTATGGCCAGAATAAAGCGGAAGATTCAAGAAAACCTTAAATGAAAAACAGTATGGGTTTAGAAAGGGAAAAAGTACTAGAAATGCAACATTCATATGAAAGCGGTTTTCAAAAGGGAAAGTCCTTGCTTAAAATTTCAAGATTTTAAGCGTTTTAACCAAAATCTCTCAAGACTTTTTTTGCTATCTCAAGAATTTTTCTTGCTTTCTGCAGCGACCACCGTAGATGACTAGACTTGCGCTTGCTAAGTCAAACGGTGTACTGTCACCATGGCAACAGCGTCACTCGCGTACGGTACTGATTACAAGCCTTCGAATGCGAGCGCTGGCTAAGAACTCCGCTTAACATTTTATCAGAGAAATTAATTTTTACGGTTTCTGCTTCTGTAATTTCCATAACATTATATTCAAAGAAGTTGAAATTAGCTGATAACGAAAGGAGATAATACAGATTATGGGACTGAAAAAGTTTTTTTCTGATAAAGCATGAATCATAATAAGATGACCAATTAATCGCATACCTTTAAACTCCTCGTCTCTTTAAATCGAGAATATACCTACTATTCAGTGAAATAGATAATATTTCAAGTGGAAAAGTCTGAAAATTTCTAGCAACATTCTTCTGTTGATAATGTATTCAGCGACTGTTATTTTCACCATCATAAGATTGTATATATGGAGATGGGTAGGCCTATATTTTTCTTCACTGATGTTCCTTTGTTTTGATAGCGCGTCAGAGTGTAAGAGTTGCCAATTCGGACGTGTGTCAAATGTTTTAGTGGCACTGTATACGCATATAGGAGAAAATATTATCCTTTGTGAAGATGTTATGGTAGATGTATTTATTCAAAACGTTTATTGTGGAAGATACGTGATTATAAGCGTAGAATTTTTCAGGCTTGCCATTTAATAGAGCCATTCGTGCGGATTAGCAACACTGCTCAGGCTCTAACAATCGTTTTAAGCAACGGACGGTAAAGTACTTGGCCTCCGAGCAATAATTCTTAACCAACCGCTCCCCTGCTTAAAACGCCTTAAGAACTATTTTAGAAAGAACATTGGAGGCACAAAAAGATATGTCTATATATGCTACGTTGACTTCCAACAGGCGTTTGATACGGTGAAACATGAACAAATGATAAGAATGCCTCTCTTTCTCTCTCTCTCTCTCTTTCTCTCTCTCTCTCTCTCGCTCTCTCTCTCTTTCTCTATCTCTTTCTCTCTCTATCTCTTTTTCTCTCTATCTCTTTCTCAGTCTCTCTCTCTTTGTCTGTATTTCTCTTCTCATCTATCTGTATCTATCTATCTATCTATCTATCTATCTATCTATCTATCTATCTATCTATCTATCTATCTATATATATATATATATATATATATATACTTTTATATAAATGTGTCTGTGTGCGCGTGTGCATGTGTCTTTGTTCCTGTCTTATATAAAGAAGAGGGAGAGAGGGATAGGGATAGGGAGAGAGGGATAGGAAGAGGGAGAGAGAGAGAGAGGGATAGGGATAGGGAGAGAGAGAGAGGGATAGGGGGAGTTAGAGGGAGAGGGAGAGAGAGAGACCCACGAAGCCTCCTCCACTCCACCCCCCCCCACGACCCACGAACTCCCTCCACCTCCCCCCCCCCTACGACCCACGAAGCCCCTCCACTCCACTCCCCCCGACCCCACGAACCCCCTCCACTCCTCCCCACGACCCACGAACCCCCTCCACTCCCCCCCACGACCCACTCCCCCTCCATTCCCCCACCCCACGACCCACGAAACCTCCTCCACTCCACCCCCCGACCCCCCCACCCCACCCCACCCCCTACCCCCACACCCACCCACCCCTCCCTACCCCGCCGCCGCCGCCGCCGCCTTCGCTCGGCCTACTGACGCGGCCACGACGTGTGTCCCCCCCCCCCCCCCCCCGCAGGTGGGGCCGTTGCGAAGGCGCCGGGCGGTCTCGGTTCGCCGAGAAGATGGCGCCACGGATCCAACGGCTTCGCTTATCTCGAGGTTTCCCGAAGTCGTTTTAAATTTTGCGCGAGAGGAAATGAGTTCGGGTTCTCCTTTTGCGGACTTTTGGCCTCGCGTCTCCATGGCAACGGGTATTGGGGTGGGGGGAGGATGGAGGGGGGAGAGAGGGGGAAAGGGGGAGAGGAGGGGGAAAGAGGAGAGAGAAGAAGGAAGGAGAAGAGGGGAGGAGGATGGGAAGGGAGGGAGGAAGGGAAGGGGGAGAGAGGAGGGAAGGAAGGGAAGGAAGGGGAAGAGGGGAGGAGGATGGGAAGGGAGGGGGAAGGGAAAGGGTGAAGAAGGGAGAGAGGGAAAGGGGTAAGGGAAGTGGGAGAGGGGAGAGGGAAAGGGGGAGGGAGTGGAGATGTAAGAGGGGAGAAGAAGAAAGGGAAGGACGAGAGGGAGAGGATAAGGAAGGAGAGGAGAAGGGAGGGAGGAAGGGGTTAAGAAGAGAGGAAAGGAGAAGAGATGGAAGGGGGAAGGAGGGAGAAAATAAGAGATAACAGTAAGAAAAGAACGATGAGAAGAGAGAAGGAAGAGGAGAAAAAGCGGATAGTGAGAAGTAGTCGAAAAGAAGATACGGAAGGGAGAAAGCAGGAGAGAATAAGAGAAGCAAGGAAGAAGGAGGAGGAGAAAGTGGACAAAAGTAGTCGAAAAGAAGATATGGAAGGAGAGAATAAGAGAAGCAAGGAGAAAGTGGACAAAAGTAGTCGAAAAGAAGATATGGAAGGGAGAAAGCAGGAGAGAATAAGAGAAGCAAGAAGGAAGAGGAGGAGAAAGTGGACAAAAGTAGTCGAAAAGAAGATATAGGAGGGAGAAAGCAGGAGAGAATAAGAGAAGCAAGGATAAAGTGGACAAAAGTAGTCGAAAAGAAGATACGGAAGGGAGAAAGCAGGAGAGAATAAGAGAGGCAAGGAGAAAGTGGACAAAAGTAGTCGAAAAGAAGATATGGAAGGAGAGAAAGCAGGAGAGAATAAGAGAAGCAAGGAGGAAGAGGAGGAGAAAGTGGACAAAAGTAGTCGAAAAGAAGATATGGAAGGAGAGAATAAGAGAAGCAAGGAGGAGAAAGTGGACAAAAATAGTCGAAAAGTAGATATGGAAGG
>NC_091582.1:17753701-17756201 GCF_042767895.1 Penaeus vannamei | reverse complement strand
GCAGTCAAACGCAGACACGCCATCACCTTCGCGAACTACACTGAGACGAAGAACCTGCTATTGTGGTCCTTAATTACACCTTTTACACCAATTAGAGGGTAGAAGAAAGGATAGGGGAGAGGAGGAGGAGGAGGAGGAGGAGGGGGGGGGGAGGAGGAGGGGGAGGAGAAAAGGGGAGGGAGATAGTGAGGGATAACTAGAGATGGATTGAGTGATTGACTCAAGCGAGGAGAGAGAGAGAGAGAGAGAGCAGAAAGAGGGGGAGAGGGAGAGAGAGAGAGAGACAGATAGATAGAGAGAGAGGGGGAGGGAGAGAGAGAGAGAAAGAGAGACAGAAAGAGGGGAGAGGGAGAGAGAGAGAGAGAGAGAGAGAGAGAGAGAGAGAGGGTGGGTAGAGAGAGACAGCCAGACAGACAGACAAAAGAGGGAGGGAGAGAGAGAAACAGACAGACAGATAGACAGAGAGGGGGGGAGGGAGAGAGAGAGAAAGAGGGGGAGAGAGGAGAGAGGGAGAGGCGGGGTAGAGAGAGAAGAGAGACAGACAGACAGATAGACAGAGAGAGAAGGGGGGGGAAGGGAAAGAGAGAGAAGGAGAGGGGGAGATACAGAAAGAGAGGGAGAGGGAGAGAAAGAGAGAGGGAGAGAGAAAAGAGAGACAGACAGACAGACAGATACAGAGATAGAGAAAAAGAAAGTAAAACAGAAACAAAAACAAAAACAGAGAAAAGAAAAGCGAGCAAAAAAAGATAGCTAGAGAACAAGGGAGGTTGACCTTCTCCTCGTCAAACACGATCACAGGATTTTGATCTTTACGGCTTGATGACAAAGGCCTCACGTGGCTCTTAATGACAGGAGTTCTCGGCGCTGCGAAGGTTACGTGGAGAGAGAGAGAGAGAGAAAGAGAAAGAGAGAGAGAGAGAGAGAAAGATGTACTTTTGACATTCTCCAGATTACCAGCGTGCCTTTGTCTTCGTCGAGCGGGGAATGTGGGGTTGGGGGGGGAGGGGGGCTTTGCGTGTCGTGTGGTTTGTTTTGTTGTGGTTGGGTTTTGCCTGTGAGGTTGTTGTGGGGTTGTGGGGGTTGTTGTGGTTGGTTTTTGCCTGTGAGGTTGTTGTGGGGGGTTGTTGTGGTTGGGTTTTGCCTGTGAGGTTGTTGTGGTGGGGTTGTGGTTGTTTTTTGCCTGTGAGGTTGTTGTGGGGTTTTGTTGTGGTTGGATTTTGCCTGTGAGGTTGTTGTGCCCTTGTGTGGTTTTGTTGTGGTTCGTTTTTGCCTGTGAGTTTGTGAGGTTGTTTGGGGGTTTTGCTGTGCTTGTTTTCTACCTCTGAGGTTGTGGTTTTGTTGTGGTGCAGCTGTGCGTGTACTGTGGTTGTTTTTGCATGTGAGGTTGTAACATTGTGTGGTTTTGTTGTGGTTGTTTTTGCCTGTGAGGTTGTAACGTTGTGTGGTTCTGTTGTGGTTGTGGCGTTGTTTTTTGTATTGTGCGATGGTTGTTGCTTATGGAAGTGTGAGTGGTTGTACGTCTTCTGTTATTGGAGGGTAGAAGTGATTGTGTGCGTGTTGTAGAGAAAGTGTGAGTGACTGTGCGGCTTTTGTTGTTAGTGGTGTGTGGTAGAGGGAGAGGAATGGTAAGTTACTGTGTGGTTCTTAGTGTTGTGGTTGTGTGGAAGTGGGAGTGACTGTGTGGTTGTTGTTAGTGTTGTGCTTGTGTGGAAGTGGGAGTGACTGTGTGGTTGTTGTTGCTGTATCTATTGTAAGGACTGTTGCTGTTGTGGGGGGGGGGAGGTACTGTGTGATTGTGGTTTTAATATGGAGAGGGGGGGGTGTAAGTAATCGATTCAGTGTTGTTATTATTGTTATGGTTGTTGTGGCTGACGTTGTGGCTGTATGAGGGTGATTGTGTGATTATGATTGTGTGTTTGTGTGTGTTTGTGTGTGTAAGTGTGTGTGTGCGTGTGCGTGTGCTTGTTTGTGTGTGTGTGTGTGTGTTTGTTTGTTTGTGCGCGTGCGTGTGCGTGTGTGAGTGTGTGTGTGTGTGTTTGTGTGTGTGTGTGTGTGTGTGTGTGTGTGTGTGTGTGTGTGTGTGTGTGTGTGTGTGTGTGTGTGTGTGTGTAGATGAGAAATATGTGGTTGTTGTTGTAGTTGTAGTTACTTGTGTGTGGCAAGGGGGGGAGGGTGTAAACGGTTGTTACTGCTGTTACAAACCGTGATTGCCTTGTTCTGTGTTTGTGTGCGTGTTTCTGTGTGTGTGCGTATACGTGTGTGTTCGTATCCACGTACCGCACCCACGCCCAACGAGAAAAAAAGGCTTTTCTCACCAGCTTCTTAACTTGTATTTCGCTCTAATAATTTCATATCAAATTATGGTCGTTGGAAGGCTCTATTTCATTTGCAGAAAGTCAGCATTTTGTTTGCAAGAAAGAAAACAGTTTTATTCGTTTGCAGTGTATTTTGCAAGGAGAAAGTAATTGTAAAGATAAACAAAATCACAACTTAATTCCAA
>NC_091582.1:17741201-17743701 GCF_042767895.1 Penaeus vannamei | reverse complement strand
AGTAAGGCAAATGGAGATTAGAGGGAAAGGGGAGGAGAGGAAGGAGTGGGAGAGAGGGTGAGAAGATAAAAAAAGAAATTCCAAGCCAAGGAGAGTATCCCCCCCCCTTACAACCCCCAAACCCCACCACCACCCCCACTACCACCATCTCCATCCCCACCACCCCCTCCACCCCCACAACCTCCACCCCCACCACCTCAACCTCCACCACCCCACCACCACCCCCTCCACCCCCTCCACCACCCCCACCACCACCACCACCTCCGCCATCCCCCACACCACCCCCACCACCACCACCTCCACCCCCTCCACCACCCCTACCTCCACCCCCATCAACCCTCTCCACCCCCTCCACCACCACCACCTCCATCCCCCCACCACCTCCACCAGCCACCACCCCCACCCCCTACACCACCTCCACCCCCACCACCCCCTCTCATAACAGCATGGCTTCGGGCGTATAGCATGTTGCAAGCCACATATGTAGGAAATGAACCTCTCGCTACCCGTTCGATTTGTCCGGAGTTGTTGCAAGTTGTTATTGCAATAATTATGCTTATTAGGGCGTTGCAGGTACGGTTTGCATTGTTGCATCATCTGGACAGGGAAGGTTATATTATTAGTATTATTGACAGTACTTAGTGAATGATAATACTAATTACAAGGGCAATTATAACAATATGAGAATACTGCTACTTACTGATAATATATGATGATAAAAATGGTATTGATGATAATGATAATATCAATGATGATAGTAATGAAGATAATATATATCATAATAATATGTATCATAATAATAATAATAATGATATTAATAGTGATAATAACAATGGAAATGATAGTAATAATAGTAATGATAATTATAACAAAAATGATACCATTACGCATATCAATAATAATGTTAATGATAATAATAATAATAATAATGATAGTAGTACTAGTAGTAGTAGTAGTAACAATAATAATGATGATAACTTTAATAATTGTAGTAATAATTACCAGTTATCATTATTATCATTATTCTTATCATCATTATTATCATTACTATAATGACATTTGGAAATGTTATTAACTACAGGGAAATTTCTACAGGATCTTGCAAAAATGTTTTATTGGAGAAAAGTACATAGTACTAATAAATCACAGTAACTATAACACACTAGTTACTATGAAAAGTATAAGGCAATAGTTACAAGCTAATAACGACATAGTTTGGTCATACGCTGCTGAGAGCCCGTCCTATTCTGGAACATATCAATAACTATGTAATTTATTTCCATGAACAAAATAAGAATGATAAAAGTTATATTATCATTATGACCCTTGAATGGCATGTTGAATTTGGGGTTTTCCTTCCGTAGATTTTTTTCGACTGAAGTGACCAGATAGCTTAACGGTTGACCAACGTACGTGACCAGTGTCTATGACGGCTTCGTTATCTGTAATGTTTTTTATTCTTATAAACGAAAGGCTTAAAACTATCATTTGAATACATTAATTCAATATAAAATATAAAATAAATTTCCCCAAAAAGGACCTGAAAAAGATACATCTCTTACATCAAAATCAACTCATGGACCGTCGTGCTGCATGAGGCAAGAGGCTTCAGTACAGCATTTCGTCGACGTAGCAGAGGGACCCGAGTTCGGTGCCGTAGTGGCCCGCCATGACGAAGGGGTAGTCCTCGCTCAGGATGTAGGCGTACCCTCGCACGTCCGGGAACCTGTACCCGTTGGCCCTGTCCAGGTCGCAGTTGCCCGTGTAGAAGGCCGTCTCGTTGAAGGTGTAGTGGCTCCTGAGCGTGCCGTCTCCGCGGCCGTTGAGCTGGTAGCAGCTGGTGAGCGGGCGGTTCTCGGTGTCGTGGTTGCAGTACATGTACACGGGGAAGCCGTCGAGCATGTAGCCCACCATGGCGCACGTGCCCGCCCCCGCCACGCACGTCGGGATCAGGTTGTAGTGGTAGCGGCAGTAGCGGTCGCTGTGGCCGTTGCACACGTCCGACCGCTCCACCTCGTACAGGTCGGCCGCGTCGTTGTTGATGAAGCTGTAGTGGTTGTAGAAGAAGCCCCCCGAGACGGCGATGCCCACCACGCCCTGGCCGTAGGGGAGGTAGGCTCTGCCCTTGATCGGCTTCGCGGGCACGGCCATGAACACCTCGTGAGGGCACGCCTGCTGGTGGTCGGGGCTGTCCACGCTCGTCACGTACACATGCCCGGGCACGCCGTTGGTCACGATGACGCGGTAGTTGTCGGAGACGGTGGAGTAGAACTCGGACTCGGCGGTCTGGGCGCAGCCGCAGCTCGGCTTCGGGGTCGTCTTGCAGATCCGCTTCTCGTAGAGCGTGAGGGCGTTGATGTAGAGCTGCGACAAGGGTCTGGGCGTGGTGGTCGTGGTGGAGGTGGAGGTGGTCGTGGTGGAGGTCGTGGCTCCCGGACGACTCTCGTACAGGCAGTAGAAGCCCGTCTTCCTCACTCTGCCGTTGCTCTTGAACACCACC
>NC_091582.1:17718701-17733701 GCF_042767895.1 Penaeus vannamei | reverse complement strand
ACTATTATAAATATTATTTTTGTTTCTGTTGTGATTGTTGTTGGTGTGCTGTTATCATAATATCTATCTTCATTGTTGTTCAAATTGTTGTTGTTCTTATTAGTAGTAGTAGTAGTAGTAGCTATAACAGTTGTATCTACGTCATTATCATCATCATCATTATTGTCATTATCATTATAATGATTATCATTTTTATCACTATTGATATTGATCATTATCATTAATATTGATCATTATCATTAATATTATTTCTATTATTGTTGTTATCATTACTATCATCATTATCATTATCTTCTTTATCATTATCATTATCATTATCATGATGTTATTATTACCATTATTGTTTTTTTCATTATTATTATTATCATTATCATTATTATCATTATCATTAATATCATGATCATCATCAATATTGTGATCATAATCATTATTATGATTATTATTGTTCTTATCATCATCATAAGTATCGTTATTAGTACCACTATCATTATCACTGTTACCATTAATACTTTTCTTAATCATAATCATTATTATTGTCATTATCACTTTCATTATAAGTAATATTATTATTATTATCTTTGTTACATCATCATTATTATTGTTGTTATAATCATTATCATTATTATCATTTTTATTGTTATTATCATTATTACTGTTATCATTATTATCATTACGTTATCATTTTCATTATCATAATCGGTATTATCATTATCGACATTAATCTTTATTAACCTCACTCTCATTATCGCCATCACTATCATTATGATTATCACCATCATCATGACTATTACCATGCTCTTTATAATCATCTTCATCACTATCATCATCATCATTACGACAGTCACCGTCGTCATCATCACCGTCATTAGCACCATAATTACGACGACTATCATCACCATTATCATCATCACCATCACCGTTATCATTTTAATAATTCTGTGTCGCAAGATCTCATTTCTTGTTTATGAGTTGATCTTATTTATGCAATCCCGAATTTAATAAATATTTCGATAAAACAAAATCATGAACTCTTGGAAATGAGTGTTGCCATCAAACACTCTCAGAAATCCGCTAACATTCCAGCTTTTGGTCTTTTTCGATATATCACTTCGTATCGAGCAAGTTGGCATCATTGCTCTAAATTGCACGTAACATAATTCCACGATAGCAATTCCTAGCTTATGATCTGGCTAAATCGATTTAAAAAAGCACTCTCACTCGCTAGCGCTACTCATTAGCAAGAATCAAAGCCGCTCGAGCCTTTGATATATCTAGCGAGAAACATTTCCAGCCGAATTATGTAGCGCAAAACCGCTACGAAGTTCATCTGCAACGGTCACATGCAGCGAGACACATCTGATTAGTCATAATTCATAGACAAATAGGTCCCGTTTAACAACATCCGGTTTGCTACTTATGCAACTGCAATGAGGCTATTTATAGCGAGATTAGATACGTACGTCGATGGAAATAGCGTAAAAGTGCTGATAGTACGAGAAATATAGTTGAGTCGTGTTGCCAGTTAGCGGATAACGTGCAGAAAGGAATGAGGAATATGCAGATAAGGGAATTAGAAAGAAAAACAAAAAGAGAATCACAAACACAAAAGAGAGAGAGAGATAGGAGAGAAATTGAGAGACAGGGGGGGGGAGTAGATAGAGATAGAGAGACAGCGAGTGTGAGAGAGAGTGACAAACAAAGTGTCAGACAGACGGACAGACAGCTAGACAAGCAGACAAACAGAGAGTTAGAGAAACAGACACACATACACAAACAAACAAACGACCATAAGATAAAATAGACAAACGAAGACCAGTCAAACAACCTGAACCAACATACAAAGAAAAAAATAAAACAGTGATATCCCAACCAAGAAAAAGTATATAAATAAATAAAACAACCAAACAGACATCACCAAAAAAAAAAATAAAAAATAATAAAACCCAACAAGAAGAGCCTCCTCCCCACCCCACCCCCCTTCCCCACCCCCACCCCCCCCCTTCCCCCCCTTAGACACGACACATAAAACACATCCCGAGGACCTACCCGAGTGGGCGGCGTCGGCGGAGGGTCAGCTCGGGTCATCCAGGTGGCGTAGGAGGCGAGGACGACCAAGGAACAGGTAATCCTCATGGCGGCGTCCTCGAAGGAGCTGTAGCACTGACGAAGGAGACGAGACTGTGAGGCGTGGAGGGCGGTCGCTGCAGTGGCTCGATTAAAGACTTGACTTGAACTTATAACTTACACACCCTTCATTTACATCACTTCCTCCACGCCCTCCTCCTCCTCCTCCTCCTCCTCCCTCCTCCCTCCTTCCTGCCCCTCTATCCCCTCTCCTTTCCTCCTCTCCTTTCTCCTTCCTCCTGCCTTCCTCCCCCTCTACCCTTCCCCCTTCCCCCTCCTCCTCCTCCTCCCTCGTTTCTTCTTCTCTACTCCCCCTCCTCCTCCCTCCTTTCTATCTCTCTACCCCTCCTCCCTCTCCATACCTCCTCCTTCCTTCCTTCCCCCCTACACCCTTCCCATCCTCCTCCCTCCTTCCCTTCCCCTCTACCTCCCCTCCCCCTCCCCCTCCTCTTCCCTCCTTTCTTCCCTTCTATCTCCCCCTCCCCTCCATACCTCTCCTTTCCCTCTACCTCCCCCTCCCCCCTCCCATTCCTCTCCTGATCCCTCACCCCCCTTCTATTCATCCCTGCTTCTGTTCCTTACTTCCTTTCTCTCTCACTTGTCATCTTGTCTCATCTCTCTCTCCATCTTTGTTTTTATTTCTCTCTTTCTCTTGCCCCTTCCCCCTTTCTCTCCCTCTTTCCTCTTCTCCCTGTCTATTTCTGTTCCTTGCTCTCTCCTTCTTTCCTCCTCTCCTGTCCCTTCCGTTTCTTCCCCCTTGCCTCCCCCTCCCTCCTACGATCCCTCCCTCTCTCCCTCCCTCTCTCCCTCCTCTTCCTCTCCCTCCCTCCTCCTCTCTCCCTCCTCTTTCCTCCCTCCCTTCCTCCCTCTCTCTCCTCTTTCCTCCCTTCCTTCCCCCCTCCTCATCTCCCTCCCTCTCTCCCTCCTCTCTCTCCCTCCTCTTCCCTCCTTCCCTTCCTCCATCCTTCTCTCCCTCTTCTCCCACCCTTCCTTCCTCCTTCCTCTCCCTTCCTCCATCCTCCTTTCCCTCCCTCCCTTCCTCCCTCCTCCTCTCCCTCCTCTCCCTCCTCTTCCCTCCCTCCCTTCCTCCCTCCCTCTCTCCCTCCTCCCTCTCTCCCTCGTCTTCTCTCCCTCCTCCTCCTCTCTCTTCCTCCCTATCTCGCTTCCTCCTTCCTCCTCTCCCTCCTCCTCTCCATTCCTCCCTCCTCCTCCTCTCCTCCTCCCTCTCTCACTCTCTCCTCCCTTCCTTCCTCCCTCCTCCTCCTCTCCCACCACTCCCCCCCCTCCTCAACCCCCCCCCCCTGTTTACACCTGCACACACACTTCTTCCTAATCATCCTCTGCTCTTTTATTACTATCGACTTTTATCCCTTTGTTCATTGCTTCCTCCTTTCCTTTTACTCTCGTCTATTTATTCTCCGTTTCTACTTCTTTTCCTTTTACTCTCGTTTATTTATTCTCCATTTCTTTTCTTCCTATTCTCGTTCTCCCCACCTCCCCCTCTTTCACCTTCCCCTTTATCCCTTCTCTTTTTCTCTTCCTCTTCTTGTTCTTGTTCATTTACTTCTTCTTCTTCTTCTTCTTCTCATCCTCATCCTCATCATCTCATCCTCCTCGTCCCCCCCTCCTCCTCCCTCTTCTTCTTTTTTTCTTATTCCATCTTCCCTTCGTACACTCTCCTCCTCCTCTTCCTCCGCCCTCTTCTTATTATTATTATAATTTTCCTTCCTCTTCTTTTTCTTCTTCTTTTCCTCCTTCTTGCTCCTCCTCCTCGTCGTCCCTCTCTTCCTCCTCCTCCGCCTCCACCTCTCCTCCTCCTCCACATCCTCCTCTTCCTCCTCCTTCTCCTTCTTCTTCTCTTCTTCCTCCCCCTCCTCCTTGCCACTCCCTCATCCTCATCCTCCTCCTCCTCCTCCTCCTCCTCCTCCTTGCCACCCCCTCCTCCTCCTCCTCCTTCTCCTCCTCCTTCTCCTTCTCGTCCTCCTCCTTCTCCTTCTGCCTTTGCTCTTCCTCCTCCTCCTCTTCATCCTCGTCCTCCTCCATCCCCACTTCCTCCTCCACTTTCTCCACCTCTTCCTCATCCTACATTTCTTCCTCTTCCTCCTCCACCTGCTCATGCTCTTCCTCCTCCCTTCATACCCTTTCTTAACCCCCCCCCTCTCCCCTCTCCCCCACCCAACACTTGATTCCGTATCAATTAGCGACACGTCAATTCACGTCACACCCAGTTAGTTTCCATGGCAATCAGCTGTACTTGTTTATTTGTTTTATTTGACTTCGTTTTATGTGCGTCTTCTTTTGTTTTGATATTTTTTTGGCGCGTCTTTGCTTTCCGTGCGCTTGGCGAGTTGCATTTGTTTTGTTTTGTTTTTCATCGTTTTGTCGTTGGTTTATGGATCTTTTGTCTTTGTTTTTGGTGTATGTGTTTGTTTTTGCGATGTTTACGCCTTGGTGGTTATCTTATTTTGTTGTTTATTGTTGTTTTGGCATAATTTCTTGACGGGTTATACGTGACATCATAACTGTCTTTGTTTACACCTGACTCCTGACATTTCTCTCGTTTAACTCTTTCTCTTTCTTTCTTTCGCTGTTCTACAGTCAAGAACATCTGTGTTTCCTTTAGATGTCTATATTATAGCCATTTAGTATATAACATCGATTTGTATGTTGAATTTATTCCCAATGATTCGATCTATATAGCTACATATATCAAGATTTACAGCTAAGCATCCAATTTTAAAACATACGGACTAGAACTTCTGAACCACGGCTAACATCATTACGTAAACAACATTTTCGACATACTTTTCGAAAGAGTCATTCATAAAAATCAACTCATTCACAAAAGTCAGCTTCACATCCACGTTAGGGCGTCCACACATGTCGCTTCCCATCCAGCACAGATTCATTCATGGGAAGGCGTTTAGGCACAGTTAGTATTTAGTGTCGGTGTTTACATTTCTCATCCAACACTTTACGCTTTACATT
Source organism: Penaeus vannamei (assembly GCF_042767895.1). Taxonomy (NCBI): domain Eukaryota; kingdom Metazoa; phylum Arthropoda; class Malacostraca; order Decapoda; family Penaeidae; genus Penaeus; species Penaeus vannamei. Next base: position 17,728,589 of record NC_091582.1, on the reverse strand, counting down.
CCTGCCCTGTAAATCATTATTTTCTGGTTCATTTATTTCCTTTGCACCTGTTTGTGTGTGTTTGTCTGTTTGTGTGTATGTTTGTTTGTGTGTCTGTCTGTTTGTGTGCCTAACTCTCTCTCTCTCTCTCTCTCTCTCTCTCTCTCTCTCTCTCTCTCTCTCTCTCTCTCTCTCTCTCTCTCTCTCTCTCTCTCTCTCTCTCTCTCTCTCTCTCTCTCTCTCTCTCTCTCTAGTTCCCCGTGAAAAGGAGTGGAGATGCATATGTCAATACAAGTGCGTGTATATATATATATATATATATATATATATATATATATATATATATACATATATATATATATATGATTCTTATAAAGAACTGGAGGATAAATATATATACATATATATATATATATATATATATATATATATATATATATATATATATATATATATATGTATATATAAATATATATATATATATAAACATGTTTATATACATACACATGGTGTAAAATCGTGTATACTTTCATTCATTTACACACAAACACACACACACACACTCTCTCTCTCTCTCTCTCTCAGACACAGACACACACACACACATACACACACAGTGTGTATTGGCTACGTACACACACATTTACATAAACAGTATAAAACTGCTGGAAATCTCTTTGCACTAAATCGCTTGGATTCGCTGATCCACAGCAACCCTGACTTCCATTTGAAATGAAATGTTCTCGAATATGTAGCCTTGGAAAAAGGAGCATTGGGGGTATGCGTTTAATATTGTCATTGACTGCAATACTCGCCGTTACTCTCTCAGCTGCAGTTAAAGCACCAGACCTTCTCTGCGTCCCGGCCAGATGGCGCAGCGAGGCGATTCCTCTTCAGCGAGTTAAATCAGGCACCGCGTTGCCGGGAAAAGGATCCGATCCCCTTTTGGAACCTCGTCGATCAAAAGGGTTCTCCGGTTCGTTTCTTTATTGTTTTTTTTTTTTTTTCTTTTTTGATTAGTCTTCGATATGGAAATAAGAGACGGATTGCACTTCGTTGCGAGTTTTTTTTTTCTCTCTCTCTCTCTCTTCCTTTCTTTTTTTTAATGGGGTGAGGAGAAGGGTGTCGTTTTTCGTGTTATTATTGCGAGAGAGGGAGTGGGAGAGAGAGGGAAGATGGGATTATGGAAGAAATGGTCGAAAGGAATGGAAAGGGAGGGAAAAGATAGATAGATAGAGAGAGAAGGAAGATGGGGATTATGGAAGAAATGGTCGAAAGGAATGGAAGGGGAGGGAAAAGATAGATAGAGAGAGAAAAGAAAGATGGAAATTATGGAAGAAATAATAGAAAGGAAGGGAAGAGAGAGAGAGAAAGAGAGAGAAATCAAATGAAAACACCTATAAACACCAACTTTAGATGAACGAATATCCATCAGAACCGCCAAATTCTCCCGCGCAATTTTCGGGTACAACGATTACCTAATGACTCGCCCGCGAAATGGCCACCGCAATTAAAAGATGCTAGACGGAAGTTGTCAAGGTTTAAAGTCATGGCATTACTGCGTCTTAGTCGTCGCAGTCTTGGGCATGGCTACAGTTACTTACAGTCTCTCCATAGACTTCTTATTCTCACTCCTGAATCTTGCCATTAATGCTACTAGTTTGATCTATTTATTGAAGAATTTATGTATGTTTTATTTATTTATTTATTTATTTATTTATACATTTATTTATTTTATTTATTAATTTGCCATTAATGCTACTAGTTTGATTTATTTATTGAAGAATTTATGTACGCTTAGCAAAGACATTTTTTCACTATCGTTGTTGTCCATATACTTCATTTATCGAAGAATTTATCCATGTTTTTTTTAAGTCATTCTTGAACTTGAATTTCAACGCCATTAGTTTACAGTTCACTATCGAATTGTAAATGTCTGTCGATGAATAAAGCTTGCGAACTGGTCTTTTGATCGGAAATGCATTGCTCTGTATAACGAAACATACCGCAACCGTCAAAACAGGAGAGAGAGAGAGAGAGAGAGAGAGAGAGAGAGAGAGAGAGAGAGAGAGAGAGAGAGAGAGAGAGAGAGAGAGAGAGAGAGAGAGACAGACAGACAGACAGACAGACAGACAGACAGAGAAACAGTCAGACAGAGAGAGAAAGATATACAGATAAACAGGCAAACACAGAGAGAGAGAGAAACAGAGAGAGACAGAAAGACAGAGAGAGAGAAAATAAACTACAGAGAAACAGAAAGACAGAGACAGAGAAACAAACAGACACACAGAGAGAGAGAGAGACATACAGAAAGCCTGAGAAACAGAAAGACAGAGAGACAGAGAAACAGTCAGACAGAGAGAGAAAGAGATACAGAGAAACAGAGAGAAAGAGAAAGATAAACAGAGAAACAGAGAGAGAAACAGCGAGAGACAGAAAGACAGAGAGACAGAAAATAAACTACAGAGAAACAGAAAGACAGAGACAGAGAAACAGACAGACAGACAGACAGAAAGACAGAGAAACAGACAGAGAGAGAGAAAATAAACTTCTCTTCCTTCCTTGCTCTCGTTCGTTCGTTCGTTCCGAGATAATCCGGTCTCCAACAAACCGAGCGTTCTTGAAGTTTCTTTTAATACTATCGGCCGACCGCTTCCGCTTCCTGCATCGGACTTGTGCAACCGTTGGCGGGATATTGGATGCCACTCTGGCCGAATCCAAACCCCTTTACTTTTGCCATTGGATTCTTTTATCCCCGCGGTCGCATTCCTCGATATTTGTCCTTCTTCCCTTTAAGTGATTTTTTTTTTTTTTTTTTTTTTTTGCGTTCGTATCCCCCACTCTCTCTCTTTTTTTTTTGGGGGGGGGGGGGGGAGGGGGTTGTTTTCTTTTCCTTTTTTATTTCTTCTTTGTTTGTGGTTTGTTAGTTTGTTTTTGTTTTTGTTTTTTGTCTCTTATTTTCTTGCGCTTTCTCTCTTACTCTCTTATTTTTTGTCTCTCTTTCTCTTTCTTTCTTTCTTTCTTTCTTTCTTTCTTTCTTTCTATCTCTCTGTGTCTCTCTGTCTGTCTTTCTGTTTCTCTCTCTCTCTCTCTCTCTATCTATCTATCTATCTATCTATCTATCTGTCTATCTATCTATCTGTCTATCTATCTATCTCTCTCTCTCTCTCTCTCTCTCTCTCTCTCTCTCCCTCTCCCTCTCCCTCTCCCTCTCCCTCTCCCTCTCCCTCTCCCTCTCCCTCTCCCTCTCCCTCTCCCTCTCCCTCTCCCTCTCCCTCTCCCTCCCTCCCTCCCTCCCTCCCTCCCTCCCTCCCTCCCTCCCTCTCCCTCTCCCTCTCCCTCTCCCTCTCCCTCTCCCTCTCCCTCTCCCTCTCCCTCTCCCTCCCTCTCCCTCTCTCTCTTAAATCGGCCATGCGAGGAACAATATCAGTATCATTACGAAACCCATACGTAATACAGCGACGCAGACTGGCTATAACTGTCGCCATCCACGACCATATGTGCATATAATTCATCCGTCATTCCTCATTATTCTATGGCCGGATTGACTCCATAGCCGAGCGCGCTTAACCGGATGGGATGTTAGAGGGAGGGAGGGAGGGGGTGAAGGGAGGGAGAGAAGGAGGGAGGGAGAGGGGGAGAGGGGGGGAGATGAAGGGGGAGGGAGAGAAGGAGGGGGGGTGAAGGGAGGGATGGAGTGAGTGCGGGGGTGATGGGAGGGAGGGGGGATGAAGGTAGGGAGAGAGGGAGAGGGAGAAGGGAGGGAATGAGTGAGGGAGGGAGAGGGAGAAGCGAGAGAGAGAGAGAGAGAAAGAGAGAGGCAGACAGATAGACAAGCAGACAGGTAGGCAGACACAGACAGACAGGACGGGCAGACAGACAGAAAGAGGAGAGAAAGAGAGAAGGGGAGAGAGAGAGAGAAGAAGAGAGAAGCCTAGCACAATGCACGTCATTTGTCAGCTTGACAGCGCCTCAGGATGCGAGGATGTCATCTTGAGATCCTCCAGGGCGGGCGACGCGTTGATATTCACCCTCGATAATTATCTCCGATGGCTGCGGGAGTGTCACGCGAATGGCTCATCAGCGTCGCCCATTAAGAAATCAACGGGGATCGCTCTTGTAACCGACCAAATGCACCTCCACTCCTTTCCCGCCTTTTTTTTCTTTTTTTTCCGTTTCCGCTTTCCTTTTTTCTTTTCCGGGTCGAGAGGATTTTGAAAGATGAATTCGAAGGAGAAAAGTGAATTTAAGAAAAGAGGGGAACGATAAGATGAATTACGGGATCGCTCTTGTAAGCGACCAAATGCACCTCCACTCCTTTCCCGCCTTTTTTTTTTTCTTTTCCGTTTCCGCTTTCCTTTTTCCTTTTCCGGGTTGAGAGGGGTCTGAAAAATTAATTCGAAGGAGAAAAGTGAATTTAAGAGAAGAGGGGAAAAAGAACGATAAAGATAAATTACGGGATCGCTCTTGTAACCGACCAAAAGCACCTCCACTCCTTTCCCGCCTTTTTTTTCTTTTTCCGTTTCCGCTTTCCTTTTTTTCCTTTTCCGGGTTGAGAGGATTTTGAAAGATGAATTCGAAGGAGAAAAGTGAATTTCAGAAAAGAGGGGAAAAGAACAATAAAGATAAATTACGGGATCGCTCTTGTAACCGACCAAATGCACCTCCACTCCTTTCCCGCCTTTTTTTTCTTTTCCGTTTCCGCTTTCCTTTTTTCCTTTTCCGGGTTGAGAGGGGTCTGAAAAATTAATTCGAAGGAGAAAAATTAAATAAAAAGGAATGACAATAAAAAAAAATAAGTGATCGCTCTTGTAACCGACCAAATGCACCTCCACTCCTTTCCCGCCTTTTTTTCTTTTCCGCTTCCGCTTTCCTTTTTCCTTTTCCGGGTTGAGAGGATTTTGAAAGATGAATTCGATTTAGAAAAGTGAATTTAAGAAAAGAGGGGAAAAAGAACGATAAAAATAAATTACGGGATCGCTCTTGTAACCGACCAAATGCACCTCCACTCCTTTCCCGCCTTTTTTTTTTTCTTTTCCGTTTCCGCTTTCCTTTTTCCTTTTCCGGGTTGAGAGGGGTCTGAAAAATTAATTCGAAGGAGAAAAGTGAATTTAAGAGAAGAGGGGAAAAAGAACGATAAAGATAAATTACGGGATCGCTCTTGTAACCGACCAAAAGCACCTCCACTCCTTTCCCGCCTTTTTTTTCTTTTTCCGTTTCCGCTTTCCTTTTTTTCCTTTTCCGGGTTGAGAGGATTTTGAAAGATGAATTCGAAGGAGAAAAGTGAATTTCAGAAAAGAGGGGAAAAGAACAATAAAGATAAATTACGGGATCGCTCTTGTAACCGACCAAAAGCACCTCCACTCCTTTCCCGCCTTTTTTTTCTTTTCCGTTTCCGCTTTCCTTTTTTCCTTTTCCGGGTTGAGAGGGGTCTGAAAAATTAATTCGAAGGAGAAAAATTAAATAAAAAGGAATGACAATAAAAAAAAATAAGTGATCGCTCTTGTAACCGACCAAATGCACCTCCACTCCTTTCCCGCCTTTTTTTCTTTTCCGCTTCCGCTTTCCTTTTTCCTTTTCCGGGTTGAGAGGATTTTGAAAGATGAATTCGATTTAGAAAAGTGAATTTAAGAAAAGAGGGGAAAAAGAACGATAAAAATAAATTACGGGATCGCTCTTGTAACCGACCAAATGCACCTCCACTCCTTTCCCGCCTTTTTTTTTTTCTTTTCCGTTTCCGCTTTCCTTTTTCCTTTTCCGGGTTGAGAGGGGTCTGAAAAATTAATTCGAAGGAGAAAAGTGAATTTAAGAGAAGAGGGGAAAAAGAACGATAAAGATAAATTACGGGATCGCTCTTGTAACCGACCAAAAGCACCTCCACTCCTTTCCCGCCTTTTTTTTCTTTTTCCGTTTCCGCTTTCCTTTTTTTCCTTTTCCGGGTTGAGAGGATTTTGAAAGATGAATTCGAAGGAGAAAAGTGAATTTCAGAAAAGAGGGGAAAAGAACAATAAAGATAAATTACGGGATCGCTCTTGTAACCGACCAAATGCACCTCCACTCCTTTCCCGCCTTTTTTTTCTTTTCCGTTTCCGCTTTCCTTTTTTCCTTTTCCGGGTTGAGAGGGGTCTGAAAAATTAATTCGAAGGAGAAAAATTAAATAAAAAGGAATGACAATAAAAAAAAATAAGTGATCGCTCTTGTAACCGACCAAATGCACCTCCACTCCTTTCCCGCCTTTTTTTCTTTTCCGCTTCCGCTTTCCTTTTTCCTTTTCCGGGTTGAGAGGATTTTGAAAGATAAATTCGAAGGAGAAAAATTAAATAAAAAGGAATGACAATAAAAAAAAAAAATAAGTGATCGCTCTTGTAACCGACCAAATGCACCTCCTCTCCTTTCCCGCCTTTTTTATATTTTCCATTTCCGCTTTCCTTTTTTTTTCCTTTTCCGGGTCGAGATGATTTTGAAAGATGAATTCGAAGGAGAAAAATGAAATAAAAAGGAATGACAATAAAAAAATAAGTGATCGCTCTTGTAACCGACCAAATGCACCTCCACTCCTTTCCCGCCTTTTTTTCTTTTCCGTTTCCGCTTTCCTTTTTCCTTTTCCGGGTTGAGAGGATTTTGAAAGATGAATTCGGAGAAAAAAAATAATAAATAAAAAGGAATGACAATAAAAAAAAAATAAGTGATCGCTCTTGTAACCGACCAAATGCACCTCCACTCCTTTCCCGCCTTTTTTTCTTTTCCGTTTCCGCTTTCCTTTTTTCTTTTCCGGGTTGAGAGGATTTTGAAAGATGAATTCGAAGGAGAAAAAAAATAATAAATAAAAAGGAATGACAATAAAAAAAAAATAAGTGATCGCTCTTGTAACCGACCAAATGCACCTCCACTCCTTTCCCGCCTTTTTTTCTTTTCCGTTTCCGCTTTCCTTTTTCCTTTTCCGGGTTGAGAGGATTTTGAAAGATGAATTCGAAGGAAAATAAATAGAATTGAAATGGAATGACAATAAAAAAATAAGTGATCGCTCTTGTAACCGACCAAATGCACCTCCACTCCTTTCCCGCCTTTTTTTTCTTTTCCGTTTCCGCTTTCGTTTTTTCTTTTCCGGGTTGAGAGGATTTTGAAAGATGAATTCGAAAGAGAAAAATAAGATTTAAAAAAGAAGGGAAAAAACGATAAAGATAAATTACGGGATCGCTCTTGTAACCGACCAAATGCACCTCCACTCCTTTCCCGCCTTTTTTTTTTCTTTTCCGTTTCCGCTTTCCTTTTTCCTTTTCCGGGTCGAGAGGATTTTGAAAGATGAATTCGAAGGAGAAAAATGAAGTAAAAAGGAATGACAATAAAACAATAAGTGATCGCTTTTGTAACCGACCAAATGCACCTCCACTCCTTTCCCGCCTTTTTTTTCCTTTTCCGCTTTCCCCTTTCCTTTTCCGGATCGAGATGATTTTGAGACATGAATTCGGAGAAAAATTGAAATAAAAAAGGAAGGACAATAATTTTTAAAAACAAGAATAATCAAAGTGATCGTTCTTGTAACCGACCAAATGCACCTCCACTCCCTGCACGCTTTCCTTTTCCTTTTCCTTGTCGAGAGGATTTTGAAATATTACTTGTAGGAGAAAAAGAGAATAAAAACAGAGATGTCAAAAACAATAAGAATAAATAAAGTGATCGCTCTTCTAACCGACCAAATGCACCTCCACTCCTTGCCCGCTTTCCCTTTTCCGTGTCGATTGCTATATGACCTTTGAGGTCTATCACATTTATTTTCTTGTCATTATTACTTACTTACTTTTCCGTGTCAAGAGGATTTTGAAATATGAACTCGAAGGGAGAAAATTTGATAAATGAGAAAAGGAAGAGGGTGAAAAAACAGAGATGTCAAGAAATAAAGATGAAAAAAATGCTCGAACTTGTAACCGACCAAAGACTTTCTTTTCTCCTTCTCCGTGTCGAGAAGATTTCGAAAGATGAATTCAGTGTGAGAGAATAAAAAAGAATAAAACAGAGAAAGGATAAAGAAATAAAAGAGAAGAGAAGGGATAAGATATAAATATATATATAAGTCAAATAAAAAATAGGTTAAGCGGTCGCACTTGTTCTCCCATTCCTTTTTCGGAATTGAAAGGATTTTGAATTACGAACTCGAAGGGAGAAAAATAGAATATAAATGAGAAACAAGATATTTAACAATAAAAAATATATAGATTGTGATAGCCTATTGAAAAATAATAATAACGGTGAGACAGACAAACAAGACAGAGAGACAGGCAGAAACAGAAACAGATATAGAAAGACATAAATAGACAGAGAGAGAGACATATACAGACATAGCGAGAGAGAGAGACAGAAACAGAGATACAGAAACAGAGAAACAAAGAGACAGAGACAGACACAAACACACATACAGAGAGAGTGAGAGAGAGAGAGAGAGGAATCCAGAAAGACCGAGACAGAGACGGAGAGAAAGAGAGAGAGAGGAATCCCGAAACAGATACAGAGAGAGAGAGAGAAAGAGAGAAATCCAGAAAGACAGAAAGAGACACAGAAACAGAGAGAAAGAGATAAAGATAGAGAGAGAGGGAATGCCGAAGTAAACAAGATGTATTGGTTCAATCCGCGTGTGATTACTACGGAGTTTCGCCGGCCATCTCAGGGACCGCTATGACCGTTGCTCGCCGACCAATCACAGGCTTACGTTGCCAGAATCTATCAGCTGGGCGTACCCTTTGAATTTGTTTATTTATTTCGTTTGTTTATCTATTCGTTTGCCTTTGTTTTTGATTGTTTGTTTGTTTATATTTATTAATTTCGTTTGCCTGTATTTTGCTTGTTTGTTTGTTTGTTTGTTTTTACTTATTAATTTATGTCTCTTTGGTCCTTCTTTTTTATATGACATCTATCTTTCTTTATTTTTGTTATTGTTATCATTATCACCATTGTTATCATCTAAAGTATAATTATTGTTATTTGTATAAGTATTAACAACAATAATTATATTTTTTAACGTGTCTCTTAACACATCATGTATATATATATATATATATATATATATATATATATATATATATATATATATATATATATATATATATATATGTAGAAGTATATCCATATCTGTATCTATATATATATTTATATCTTTACTTATATCAATAATTTTATCTTTATGTGTATGTGTGTGTGTGTGTGTGTGTGGATGGGTGTGTGTATGTGTCTCTGTGTGTGTGTGTGTGTCTACATACAAAGTGTGTATATGCACGTGCGTAAGATTGAAAAGAAGACCCATTCAACATTATTATTACAGATCCATTTAATTTTTCCCTCGAAATAAGAACTGCAAAGCCAAAGGATAGTTCGCCGTTAATTACCTCGCGAGATGAAGATCCTTAACGGTTTATGACTCCGCTTCGGATATGAACAGAGGTCGTGGAAATACCTTTTTCCTTTTATTCTTCTTGGTTTCTTTATTTTTGTTTACTCGTTCGTGTTCGCTCTTTCTGTTTTTAATCGTTCGTTTTCTTTCTTTCTTTTTTAATCGTTCGTTTTCTTTGTTTCGTTTTTAATCGTTCGTTTTCTTTCTTTCTTTCTTTTAATCGTTCGTTTTCTTTCTTTCTTTTTAAATCGTTCGTTTTCTTTCGTTCTTTTTTAATCGTTCGTTTTCTTTCTTTCTTTTTTAATCGTTCGTTTTCTTTCTTTCTTTTTTAATCGTTCGTTTTCTTTCTTTCTTTTTTAATCGTTCGTTTTCTTTCTTTCTTTTTTAATCGTTCGTTTTCTTTCTTTCTTTTTTAATCGTTCGTTTTCTTTCTTTCTTTTTTAATCGTTCGTTTTCTTTCGTTCTTTTTTAATCGTTCGTTTTCTTTCGTTCTTTTTTAATCGTTCGTTTTCTTTCTTTCTTTTTTA
>NC_091582.1:17703701-17708701 GCF_042767895.1 Penaeus vannamei | reverse complement strand
AGAGAGAGAGAGAGAAAGAAAGAAAGAAAGAAAGAAAATGAAGGAAAAAGTATTCTCAACTTCAAAGCCTGATATCTCAAACCTACACCTTTGTCCGCATTTTTTTTATGTCACTCCATAACTACAGCAATAAATTTGCGAGCCATTTCAGGGGATAAAAGTCCATATATCATATTTTGTATTCATAACAATGAACATTAAAAAAAAAAAAAAAAAAAAAAAAAGCCACTAAACTAAGAGGTAATTTCAAAGTCCAAATCGTGTTATATTTAGGTATTGAGTATATGTGGTATTTTTCAGTCAATGGATAAGTAAGATTTATATATATTTTTTTTTTTCCCAAATTCATGTTTATTTGTTTTTAAATATTTCATAGTTTATTATCCAAATGATATGAAACTTGGTGGTGTAAATTGTAGTATATGTATATATAACATAATAAAAAATCATGTAAATCCAATCATAATTAACAAACTTCGTTCTAGAGTGCGATGGCCACCTTAAACAATGTAGGGACTGATTCTGTGTATATTATTCATATTTTACCTTGCAATTTCTCCGGTACCTTTCATGCACTCCCCTGCTATTGGGGCCAAGAACATGGGGGTTTGGGAAGTTCCGCAAAATTATTTCTTTATATTTGGAAACTAGAGAGTGAGAGGAATCCAACGTTACCAAAATCATTGTAATCCATTAGGTGGAACTGAAATTACTTATTACCATTATAGTGATGTTTTTGTGTATAACATTCATATTTTACCCCATAATATGGCTGGTGCCATACATGCCCTCCCTTTCTTTTGAGGCCAGGAATGTGGGAGTTAGAAGGGGTTGTGCTGGTTCTACAGCAAATGTCATACATATATGGGTAGTGAGGTTTAAAGGAATCCATTGATATCACTATCGTCGTAATTGGTCATACTTCCTTTTCATTTTGTATATATAACATAATTTGAGTCAATATTATCCCCTTGGATCCAGTTGCTTGATAGTAGTCGCATGGACCAAAATACGGGCATTAAGCTTTTGTAAGCAGCCGCTCTGCTGGATGCATGTATGCTGAGCATACACAAACACTTGTGTGTGGTGACAAGACTTTATACCTCCTCTTTGCAATATTATTTTTGCATTTTATGTATAATTGGTTTTATCTTTTTGCCATTTCCCAATGTCCATTGTGGCCTTTTGATTTGCTTTATCAAGATGGTAATAGACCATTTTCCTTGCATATACAGACTCCATATCATCCCTCAGATATGGCAGCAGACACTCAGAGGCACCGTGATTACACTTATCATACACTGATATATTTATTGCATAAGGCGCTACCCCCTGCAACTCCTATGAGGGAGGTTGCTGCTCCCCAACCCGCACCCTAGACTAGAAAGAACACCCCATATACGTATGGCAGAACTGAGCAATAGCAAATCACATGGCTATAGGAACGTACTATAGCGGGAGTTTAACCTGTTATATAGTCAACATCATATACTAACTGGATTGGGGGGCATTAGATGATATAGTAATTTATTCTGTGTGTATTGTTGGTATAGTGATGTATTTTGTATGTATTTATTATTTGTATTTTATGAGAAGGTATTTTTAGCAATTAGTTAAAGTGCTTCATTTCTTAGCTTGTTGTTGTCTGAATTGGATAGTCACCAATCTTAAAGTGCATATGGAGGTGATTTTTTAGTTTCAGAAAGCCATTCAACCTTATAATTATTATTCCTTATTTCAATTATTATTCCTTACTTCACAGTGTGATATGTATGAATCTCTTGTTTTCCATTGCGAATGATATAGTCTAAGTGAAAATATTAATAATTCTTTATGAAGTGATTGTATAACTCAGAGACTAAGTCCTTATTAGTCCAGCCATTACTGGGGATCCACAAACATTGTCGTATAAATAAATCTTCTGAACCTGGGGGCTTTGCCACACACCCGACAGATTGGTTTTCATTTATGTTGTGTAAGCTAACTACATGAACTTACACGGTCCTTAATTTAATTTAAAACAAAACTAAGGACATTGCATTTTCCTTTACAGGCAATAACAGTTGTCTCCTTCAGGTTAGGTTGGTTTGTGTAATGCCTTTTTTTTTCTTTCTTTCTTAGAGGATGCCAATTTTTCTACCATTTTCTTTCCTTGATATAGACTGACTGTGAATCATAATTATACATCAGCTATATTATAAAGGGAATAGAATTTATTTGATCATTTATATGTAAGACACAGAGGATAAATTGGGTTTTGTAAATATGAGTTATGGATTTACCAGGAATAAAGCTACACTTCAAGACATTTCAGTATGATGACCTCTTTAGATATATGTACAACATTGAATGAAACAATTTAATGAAATTTATGTATTATTACCATTAGCATTTTTGTTCGCTACTCTGTTGACTTTGTTATCGTTCATGTTATTAGGAATATCTATAGAATTTGAAGTCTGTTTATTTGTTATTTTCATTTATATGATTATTAAAAAATATCAGAGATGTATTTCAGGTTGCATTTGCTTACTTTTGTTCTTTTTTCAGGTTCATACTTCACAGGCATTCCAGGCATCACTTCAGGAAGCTGAAAGATTTTGTTTAGTGCTTTTCAGGTAAGTCTTATTATGTACTTTATTTTTTAATGTTAATGCTACTTAAAGTTCATGGGTTTGATACGTTGTGTTCCAGAGATAATGTTATAGACTAATACAGATAATGAATGCTTTATATCCTCAGTGTGAAGAGTGTATTTAGACTATTAAGAGAGATAGAGAATGAGATTAGAAAATAGATGAATGAGTAAGAAATAACAATAATGATATACTAAGGTGTAACACAAAGCTTTGTAATCATAATGTATTTCTTCCACTATATATTTTGAAGCGAATAAGTAGTTAAAATTAGACATTTTCATGCTGTGAAAAATGATGAACTCTCTACTGTTTACCATCTTTTGACAGAAAGTGACCCATTCACCAAGGACAAGATGGGGAAAGCAGAGAAGGGAACACCCAAAGACCTGGCCAACAAAATGAAGGCCAAGGGTCTCCAGAAGTTACGATGGTACTGCCAGATGTGTCAGAAACAGTGTCGGGATGAAAATGGATTCAAGTGCCACACCATGTCAGAGAGTCACCAACGACAGCTCCTCCTTTTCGCTGAAGATCCTGACAAGTACCTGGACAGCTTCTCAGAGGAGTTCCTAGAGGGATACGAGAGCCTTCTGAAGAGAAGGTTTGGCACAAAGAGAGTCCATGCCAATAATGTGTACCAAGAATACATCCAAGACAGAGACCATGTGCACATGAACGCCACGAAGTGGGAGACTCTTACTGATTTTGTCAAGTGGCTTGGGCGAGAAGGACGCTGCCTTGTGGATGAAACTGAAAAGGGATGGTATGTTGCATACATCGACAGGGATCCTGAGACGATCCGAAGACAAAAACAGATGGAGAGACGTGAAAAATTTGAGAAAGATGAAGAGGAAAGAATGCAGGAATTCATCAACAGGCAGATTGAGCTTGGGCGGGCTAAGCATGGTGATGAGGAGAAGGAATACAAGGAATTGCAACGAGAGAATGAAGATGAAGTCATAGCACTTAACATGAAGTTACCCTCTTCATCTAAAATGCTAAAGGCAAGTAGCTTCAATAAAAATAATGCTTTAATGGCAGGACCAAAAAGCAAGCCAAAGGTAGAGGAGAAAATTAGAAAAGAAACAAAGAAGAGAACAGCTCTTGATGATATCATGGAAGAAGAACTCGAGAGTAAAAAAGTAAAGGAACAAATAGCAAAGAAAAACAAAGCTGAAAAGGAAGGAAAGGCTGAGATTCCTTGGTTAGCAAAAGGAATTGTTGTTAAAATTGTCACAGAAGAACTAGGATCAAAATACTACAAACAAAAGGGAGTTGTTCGAGATGTTATTGACGACTACGCTGCGATAGTTAAGTTATTAGATTCTGGTGCAAAGATTAAGCTTGATCAGATGGCTCTAGAGACTGTTATTCCCTCACTCCAAAGGAAAGTACTGATTCTAGTTGGCAGACACCGTAAGAAAGAAGCCGTGCTCGAAAGCATCCAGGAGGACTCTTTTAGTGCCACACTGATTTTAGATGATGGTCAGATGGTCAGAAATATACCTTATGAACATTTTAGTAAATTATACTCTTCCTGATCAGCAGGAGAACATTTTGTATCTTAGTCTATATATGCTTGCAGATTAGAACTCTTAGAATTGGTAGATGTATATTTTTTATTCAACATAAAGTTGCTCTTAATGTAAGAAATGAATAATTTAAGAAATGAATTTGTAAATAAAGGATTATACTGGTTTCCTGATAATATTGACCAACTCATGGAATGGTCTGTTATATGTACAATTTTACAATATATACTTTGAAATAACTTTTAGAATTTTATTCAATCATATTTTTCCCCACAGTATGAAAATTGGATGTGACTAAAATGCAGTATAGTACATAATTCCCCATTAATCCCATGCCTGTTACCATTGTGGGGGGGCTTAGGAAACGAAGTCTGTGGCCCAATATATGGTCTTTTCTTCTCCACCTTTCTTTTTCCTTCTCTTCTTCATATCCTGCTTCTGTCCACATCCTAAAGTGTGAGTACTTTGTGCCAGTCCTGAATGGCCTTCGTACCTGTTTGTTATTCCTTCTTTACCTTTTTCATTACCATGCTAAGCTGCAGTGCACTACAACCTTTAACAGTGACATATTTTGTCCTAATTGTTATCTTATTTTTAACCTTTTTTGCCATTATACTTTCTCATAAAGCTGTATGGCCTTTCCTTAAATGAGAGCTTAGCGCCCAAGCCTCGCCCTATTACTATATTTTGTATGTCGCTATTGACCTTAGATTTTGTTACGGTAGAAATTTTCAATAAATAGATACTAGTACTTGGGCTACTTTACCTAAGAGATACTAGATGAATATTCCTGAGAGAGAAGTAATTTGGGTGATTAGTTTATTACAAA
>NC_091582.1:17688701-17693701 GCF_042767895.1 Penaeus vannamei | reverse complement strand
AGCAGATCATCGAACTCGAACAGGCAGCGAGAGAAAAATGGATTTAACTGGTTTAGTTCAGTCTTATAAATCCCAACTCAAAAAGAGAAGAAGGAACGAGAAAGCAGAAGAGGAAGAAGAAGAAAGAACGAAGAAGTAGAAAAGGAAGAAGAAGAAAGAACAAAGAGGTAGAAAAGGAAGAAGAAAGAACGAAGAAGTAGAAGAGGATGAATAAGGAGGAGAAAAAAGCAGAAAAGGATGAAGAAGAAAGAACAAAGAAACAGAAAAGGAAGAAGAAGAAAGAACGAAGAAGTAGAAGAGGATGAAGAAGAAGGAGAAAAAAGCAGAAAAGGATGAAGAAGAAAGAACGAAGAAGCGGAAAAGGAAGAAGAAGAAAGAACGAAGCAGAAGAGGAAGAAGAAGAAAGAACGAAGAAGCACAGAAAAAGAAGAAGAAAGAACGAAGAAGCAGAAATGGAAGAAGAAAGAACGAAGGAGAAGAGGAAGAAGAAAGAACGAAGAAGCACAGAAAAGAAAGAAGAAAGAACGAAGAAGCACAGAAAAAGAAGAAGAAAGAACGAAGAAGCACAGAAAAGAAAAAAGAAAAAAAAACACAAACAATCAAAAAAAAGAACAAAGAACCAAAAAACCAACACCCCAAAAATAACACATCAAGACCTAATGAACGAACTCGCAATCAGACCTGCCAGCAAAGGATCCCGGGCCTTCAATAGACCGACTGAGGACTTGCTGGAGGCCGGTCTCATGGTCACGCCCCGGTTGCAGGACCTGGGAATTCTTACTTTTCAAGGCCAACCTTTAGGGCGTGCGAGTATTTGGGCGTGTGTGAGCGTATGCGTTGATGGGCGTTGTTGAGTAGCGAGGGTGTGTGCTCTTATATAAAAAGGAGAGAGAGAGGGAGAGAGAGAGAGAGAGAGAGTGACAAATAGACAGAGAGAGAGAGAGAGAGAGAGAGAGGCAGATAGACTGAGAGAAAGAGAGAAAGGCCGATAAACAGAGAGAGAGAGAGAGAGAGAGAGAGAGGCAGATAGACAGAGAGAGAGAAAGAGGCCGATAGACAAAGAGAGCGAGAGAGAGACAGAAAGGGAGATAGAGCTAAACAAAGAGAAAAGAGAAATCGTATTTTACATTGATAGTGTATAGGAATAGTCAATAATCAGCAATATAATTCATTATTAATTGGTTATACAATGAGTTAAATCACCAAACTGGACACTTCATGATTCACCTCCAGTATGCCCATAATTGATAGTTCATATACGTCGAATCAAATATGCACATTGTTGAACACAAGCACAAACAAAGTAACGTGTTCACAAAAATGAAAAGAAAACCGCAATAAGATATGAAAGTAAAAGTATCTCATTTCATATCTTATCGTGGATGTTTTCATTTCGTGTACATTGTTCTAAAATGTTTGTATAAAGACGTTCTTTTTTCAATAATGTTTAATATCTTCCCGGGGCAAACCTCTGAAAGATTCTCAGCCCATTTTTAATAAACACATAACACCCTTTCTGTAAAAAAATATATATATAATCCCAGCTTATGTAAACACATCCTTCACAAAGACACACCATTTCATCTTAGATAAATACTTACCATCCTGTTGTTTTTTTTTAATTCATACAAAACCATCTTAAATAAACACATACCAGCAAATCTATAGTAAATACATCCCATCCCATCTTTAATAAAAGAAAACATCCTCTCTTTTATAAACATATGTCATTTCTTCGAAAAAAAGATAAATGAATAAATAGATAAATGCAAATAAACAAAAACAAAAAACAAAAAAAAATCGCATCCCATCTGTACGAAAGCCATAGCATCCTCTATTTAATAATCACATACACTCCCCTTCTCGATGAAGACATACCACCCCATCTTTGCTAAAGCCATACGTAGATTAATACGCAGAAATCTAGCACAACCCGACCACTGCCTACGTCCACATAGGAATTTAGAGACGCAAGCAAACCGGATCCTTAGAGGTTCGGCTTATGAGCTTAGTCGAAGATCACCACAATTCTGTTAAGAGCCGTGGTTATGTCATTATTTTCAGTTGACCAGGATCCTCTGCGGCCTCAGGGGGGGAAGAAGGAGGGAGGGAGGGAGGGAGGAAGAGGGGGAGAGGTAGAGAAGGAAGAGCTAAGGGGTGGAGGGGTGGAGATGGAATGGGGAGGGGGGAAGGGAGATAAAAGGTGGGGGGTGAAGAAGTAAGGGGTGGGGAGATGAGGAAGGAGTAGGGAGGAGGGGGAGAGACATGAAAGGGGTGGGTGAAGAAGTAAGGGGTAGAGGGATGAAGAAGGAGGGGGTTAGGGGGGGAGGGAGGGAGGAGAAGGAGGGACGAAAAAAATCCGAAAAAAGTGAAGCCAAAAAAATGGGTGAGTTCGCCGTGACTGGACAGTTCGACCGCTTTTTCTGCCGTTTCTTGTGCTCTTCTTCGGCTCAGTCTTGAGACCTCTTTGCCGCTGCGTCTCGGGTTCTCTACGCTGCTCCTCCGAGATCCGCTCTCCGGTATACTCATCCTGTGGTATACGTCGACGGTATGAGACAGGCAGTACAGCCGAGAAGGAAACTCAAGGACGAATATCCTACACAAAAGATAAACGATCTTCGAACTTAGCGAAGCGAAGAAATTGTGATCAACCCAATTATTGCAATAGTAATTACCTCATATATTTTTTTTTACATCTATTACATACATCTTCCTTTTTTTCCTTCTCTATATCCAAGGATGAAGACATTCCAGTGTCATCTTCCCATATCTGAAAATCACCGTCGTAAGATCATGAAACAAAGATGGCAAGAAATCTGAAAGTGTTTTTCTCTCTCTTTATGTCATTGTACTCTTAACAAAGCTTTGATTATTTGCCCGGCTATTAATATCTACCTGTTAGGTGTTTTGAGACTGAAACCTGCTTGCAATATCTTGCAATATAGATAGATCATTAGATAAACTGACTGTTAATTATATAGAAGCAAATATATATACATATATACATACATACATACATATATATATATATATATATATATATATATATATATATATATATATATATATATATATATATATATATGTATATATATTTGTTTCTATATAATTAACAGTCAGTTTATCTAATGATCTATATATATATATATATATATATATATATATATATATATATATATATATATATATATATATATATATATATATATATATATATATATATATATATATATATATATATATATATGTATATGTGTGCGTGTGTGTATGTATATATATATATATATATATATATATATATATATATATATATATATATATATATATATATGTATGTGTATATATATATATATATATATATATATATATATATATATATATATACCTCTGGATTGAAGTGGTTAAAACGTCTGTGAGAACAGTAAGAAATTGGACTTTTGCAGAAATTGTTTCATTGCTTAAAAAAAAAAAAAAAAAAAAAAAAAAAAAAAAAGATTTAACAGAGGATAAGAGAAAAGAGGAGATATTGACTGAGGAGCAGGCGGGCTTCAGAGCAAGGAGCGGTACAATGAAGTAGGTGTTCTCGAGTTGGTAGAGCGAAGATGGGAAAGAGGAAAGGATACATACTGCCTGTTCCTGGAAATTAATCTAATTTAAGATATGCAGACGGCATAGTCCTGCTGGCCGAAACGTCAGAAGAGTTCCAGGTAAGGGCGAATAGTGTATATACAACTTGCAGTAAATATAGATTAAGAATAAATAAGACAAAGCAAACGCCATGAATATTGTGAGAGAGAGGAAAGCTTTAAGTATTTCCATCAACGGGGGAAGAGTGGAACAAGTGAACTGCTTTAAATATCTGGAAGTTCACTTTGCTGAGGATCGAGACACCTTTGAGCAAAATATGGATAGAATCAACAAAGGAAATACTGAGCTCGGTAAGTCAAGTAAAACATGGAAGGACAGAAATATCTCCCAGGAGTAGAAGATGAGATCATTGTCAGCTGTGGCAATCCCAACAGCTGTATGTGGATCAGAATATTGAATCTTAAAGCAAAAAGTGAGATGAAAGCTTCACGCATTTGAAAATAAAAGTTTGAATTTTTTGCATTAGATGGGATTAGATGGCAAAGAATAAAAACTGAGAGAGTTATAGATCTTACAGGACGGAGGAAGGGAAGATTGGATATCGTAGAAAGAATATAGTTTAGACACTGACAGGGTGAGCGAGGAGAGATGGCCGAAGGAATTATGTGGACGAGTTAATGGGAACAGACCCAGGGGTTGGCCACACATCACGTGTATGTGCGTGTGTGTGTGTATGTGTGTGTGATATACACAGGTAACACAGTCGTTAAATGATGTATGGCATATATCAGGTGTGTTTTATGCCGGGGAAAGTGATAGGTGATAACAGAATGTGATAACCGGTTTGTTTTCAATGCTTTATTACTAGCAACACAATTTACTGCAATACACTGGGTTGTTTTCAATAATCTATTATTAGCAACAATTTTTGTGTGAACTTACCCAGCATGATTGTCTTCCATCCGTAATGTGGCCGCTTCCCACGCATGACTATTTTTAATAAATCAGAAACAAAAATAACATGTCTAATGTTCAGAGAAATACAGTTTGTGTGTGTTTTATATATATATATATATATATATATATATATATATATATATATATATATATATATATATATATATATATATATATATATATAAATGTATATATATATATATATTTATATATATATATATATTTATTTATATTTATATATATATTTATATATATATATGTATAAATAATATATATATCTTTTTTTTGTGTGTGTGTGTGTGTGCGTGTGTGTGTATGTCGAGATCATTACCTGTTCGACATTTAAAAAGGTGCACTGTTTCTGATTTCAAAGATGCATATCCGTCGCTGAAACTTTTGTTTACATATTTTCATAAATCTAAAGGGATATCAATAAAGCAAAATTTATTGGTATA
>NC_091582.1:17673701-17676201 GCF_042767895.1 Penaeus vannamei | reverse complement strand
CTTGCAATCTGTCAACAGTCACTGACATCTTTCTCTTTGTCACGAAAGGAAATGAAGATTTATTTTTTTCTTAAACAATACCCTTATTTAGAGCACACTTTGATTTGTTTTCGATAGAGGGCTATATCTCTGCCATGCAAGTAATATATCGTTCTTAGGATTTTTTAATACTTTCCATTACATTCAGAAACGTGTAACAAAATTTCAGAACCTGTTCAAAACACGAATGGAGGAATTCTGTCCCTTCTCACTCACTCGCTTTACGCTGGTTCTCGGAATTCAAGAAATGGTATTTAGGAGAGATATTTGCGTCTCAAGTAAACGTATATACTGGACAAAAGTGATAAAGCAGGAGAGAAGAATTATCTAGGTTTAAATATTGGCCAACTTTAAGATTCTTTTATCAACGGCTGATGATAAATTAGTGGAAATATTGCAGCTACTGAGTGCCCGTAAATTGACGCGTTAAGATTCGAAGCAGCTTATATTACAGAAAATATAAAATAAAGAATCATAATACAAGTTTGAGACTGTGATAGGTGATGGAACAAGAATACACCATTACAATCCAAAGACCAAGCATCAGAAGTAGTACAGTGCCTTTGACCAATCATAACATCATTTCCCTGGTACAAAAGACGGCAAAGTAGAAGAATCCGGAGTCTCCATGTACACGAGGACACGCCTTTGTTCACACGATTCCTCAAAACGGACATCCTTGGAACTCTTAGCCAGACATACCTCCGAGATGCTTACACGAAGTGGTTCCTGAAGATGAAACGGTAAATATAAACAAAAGGAGATTGTGAAGACATGCTTGGCAGAGTGCAATGTATATGTCATTATCTATTTCCTATTCTTTTCATAAACCAAGAAGATAAATGATATATATCGATCTAGAGCGAAATAAATGCTCTGGTACTGCAGTCACTATGAATTCAGTTTCTCCTGCTGCACAAAGTTTCATGAGTACCGAAGACATAGGAACAAACGCATATAAATATGTGTGTGTAGACAAGATGGTATATAACACAAATATGTTCAGAGAGAAAGTACAAATGATGATGAACCATGAGAAAGGGTAAATATATATACAACAACTTGAAATCCAGATTATGATTGGAATAGTTGGCTCTGATACATAGAGAAAATGTACAATATTGTATCTATATCCGATAGATTTACTTAAACTTGAATTGTTGCACAGAAACGTTATTTCAAGTTACCATCAAGGTTAATGAAAAATACGTCCATCCCTGTGACACTGACTCTTCCTTGGTTATTGAAATGCATGTTGATATATTTGCTAATGATTTTCCTACGCCAATTGTATCCAGTGTAGGTTATTGCAGAACGTGTTATACGGCAGGAACACACGTTCTTGGCGTTCGCAGTTGGTTGGCTTGGAAGCGTCTCACGTACGTGTTATGTCAGATATTTGCTCTTTTATTGTTCGGACTCACGTGGGTTCAGAATTCTGTCTTTCGAGACTTTGTTATCTCTATCAATATCATCTTTATCGCTGTAATTGTAATAATTGATATTTCTAATTCGTTTTTCTTTCTTTCTTTCTGTTGTTTACTGTGTATTATCTCCATCTATTTCATGTCCTTGAATACTGAAGTTAAGGTCGCCTCAACAAGATGTCTTTTCGCTGTGCAACTGGGTAGTATATTCCTTTAAGAGAATTATTACGAATTGTGAATTAATACTAATAAACAAAATACACATAAGAAAAAATATATGTATATATGCATGTATGTATATATATATATATATATATATATATATATATATATATATATATATATATATATATATATGAATATATCTCACGCGTGGTTATTACATTCAGTAAGAAAATCAGTCGACAAAGCATGTACGAAATATATAAAGAGAAGAATATATAAAACCGTAGAAGTCTTTGACCACGAAACCTGGACAACAACAAACAACCAGTCTTTCTTCCGGTCGCCAGTTAACCAGTTTTTTCTCCCGACAAAAAACTCTTTATAAGCATGATGGCGATACGAGTAATGACGTAACATGAACTAAAAGGCTGTTGAGATGTAGTGTCACTGCTACGGCGAATTTGTATACTTTGCACCGTGCAAGGTAATCGGAGAGAGAGAGAGAGGGAGGGAGGGAGGGAGGGAGAGAGAGAGAGAGAGAGGGAGAGGGAGATGAGAGAGGAGAGAGAGAGAGAGAGAGAGAGAGAGAGAGAGAGAGAGAGAGAGGAGAGAGAGAGAGAGAGAGAGAGAGAGAGAGAGAGGGAGGGAGGGAGGGAGAGAGGAGAGAGAGAGAGGAGAGAGGGAGAGAGAGAGAGAGAGAGAGAGAGAGAGAGAGAGAGAGAGAGAGAGAGAGAGAGAGAGAGAGAGAGAGAGAGAGAGAGAGAGAGAGAGATAGGGAGAGAGGGAGAGAGGGAGAGAGAGGAGAGAGAGGAGAGAGAGAGAGAGAGAAAGAGAGAGGGAGGAGAGAGAGAAAGAGAGAGGGAGAAGAG
>NC_091582.1:17658701-17661201 GCF_042767895.1 Penaeus vannamei | reverse complement strand
ATCCCGAACAACGTCGGAGGTCAGGTCACGCTCGAGGACCTGACCGCCGGATTGCCCGGCACGTACACCCCTGGAGGACTTGGCGCTGGGAGTGCGCAGATCTCCATCTCCGAACCCCCTCGGCTTACTGGCGCCGATCTCGGGGCGTCGTCTGGTGTAACCCTCGGAGAAGCTGTAGCCTCCACCTTCGGAGGAGCGGCCCCATCAGGCAGCCCTACGAGTCTCGGGGAATCTGGCGGCGTGACCCTAGCGGAAGCAACGAGCAGTTTTTCCCCTGGCAGAGCGAGCGACTCAGGCATCAGCCTACCCGGCATCTCGGTGTCTGGAGGTCCCGGTACCTCAGCCACTATCGCGTCCGGGAACTTTGCGGGAATTCCTGACATCAGAGATATTCCAGCGTCATTTGGCGTTGCTTCCCCAGCTATTCCCGGAAGTCCGGATTTGTCCAGCCCTGGAATCGCCAATACTTTCTCCGGCTCTCAATTCCCAGCTTCTCCTGTCACTATTTCCAGTCAGACAAGCCCACAGTTTACTTCTGACAGTCTCTTAACGGGAGGAGGATCTCCAAGGAACGAGAGGATTCCAGAGAACCCGATTCTCCCCAACTTTGGGGCGGCAACTCCAGCTAGTGCAAGCATCCTTAATCCGGTTCTCTCGTCACAGAGTTCTGCTGGGGGTACGAAGTCCTTCTTTGGAGGGGGTAATGACCCGATCAGAGAGATCCTTTCGAAACTGACGCTGGGTATTTTGGACAGCCGAAATCCTTCGGGCGGCGCCGTCGGGGCATCAAATTCCCCCCTGGGATCGCTGCTCAATTTAGACATCCTCGGCCTCGGGAGAGACTTCATCGACGGCCTCGTCCAGATGGCCGCCACCAACCTGGACAGCCTCACCCGAGAGACGACGTCCGGGCTCAGACTCCTCGGAGACGAGATCCAGTTCCAGGGCGAGCGGAGCTTGGGAAACCTCTTCAGAAACATCCAGCAATCGGGCAGGACGGTCGGCGCCGTGGGGATGAACACGTACCGCGGAATCCTCCAGAAGCAAAGCGCCGTTAACAAATTCATCAACGGAATAGTCGAAGACTTTGGCGACTTTGCAGACCTGACGGTAAACAAGACCATCTCTAAGGTCGTGGATACGGTCGGTGCTGTCGGACGCTTTATCTCGGACATAAAGATCGGAATCATCAACGCCCTGATCGCCAAGGGAGAGGCGTTCCGAGGCTTGGTCGAAGGAACGCTCGAAACAGCAGGATCCGCCGTGGCAGACATCACGTCCTCCATCCGGGGCGTGGCCGAGGATAACATCAGGGCCATCACAGGCATCGATAAAAGATTCAGAAGATCGACGCATAAGTGATAATTCCCCTTTTGCCTCTTGGTTCGCCTTCCAAAGGGCCCAGCGCGTCCGGATTTGCCGCCGGTGTCTCGACAGAGGCAGAAGAAGGAAAAGAAAAATGTGTGAAAACAAAAGACACTCGTTCTTGAGTTGTTTGGGCATAACTATATAGCTAGTCTAGTTACGTGTGAGCTTCTTGACTGTCCAAAGCATCGCGGAAGAGCTTTGTGCTTGCGGTCCTTGTCTGAAGTTATTTTTTGGCGGGTAAAAGCTGGAAGCTACAATGAAAGTGTTTTATACTTTATTTTGTGACGTTTGTTCAGATGTCTCGCTGTATGTTGATTATACAGTAGCATGTTGAGTAAAGGAATTTATTCATGGAAATGTAATATAAAACTCCTTTTATCCGTCAAGAGATGCTCAATGTATAGTGAATAACTTTTCCCACAAAAACAATAAATGTTTCTTTTTGATTACTGAATCTTTAATGTATCCCTACAATTTAAATATATAGGGCAGTAACGATGATGATTTTGAGAAATTAATGACAGACATCAGGAATGATTTTTGATTCTATATTCTATAAATTGATGCGGAAATCATATTCACAGAGTAAGCGGAGTAAAACTGAGATAACAAATATATAAACCTTAATATTAGCCGATAATGTACTTGAATATGGTGTTGCTGACGAAGATATGATCATAAACATAAAAATACGTCAATAGTATACAGTCATATTAAACATGATATCAAATTCAGTAATGTGATATATCAAACAAAACTCAATTATTATGCCTCATCCACGATTCTTGCAAAATACGATATATTTCATTATCGTTATTATTGTTTTCCCATTACTATTGTTTTCATAAAAAAACAACAGCAAGATGAGTGTTATTTTACAATGACAATAACGATGATAATGACTTGATAATCATCGTTCGTTTAAGTAATTTGATTAATATGGCAATGATAATGATAGTTATAGAGATAAGGATGGCGAAAAAATGATAATTTAGGCAGTAGATGGAAAAAAAAATGATAATTTAGGCAGTAGATGGGAAAAAATGATAATTTAGGCAGTAGAAGGAAAAATTATAATTTACGAAGTAGATGATAAAAATGATAATTTAGGCAGTAGATGGGAAAAAAAATG
>NC_091582.1:17646201-17653701 GCF_042767895.1 Penaeus vannamei | reverse complement strand
TTATTATTATGTTGTTGTTATTATTATCATCACTTTATATAACAATTAAATGATAATTGTTGTTGTTATCATTATTATTATCATCATTATTATTATTATCATTATTATTGTTCTTGTTGCTGTGGGTGTTCTTATCAGTATCACTATCATTATCATTGTTATTGATATCATTAGGAACATCATTTTTATTACTCTTATCATTATTATCATCATTATCATTATTGTTATTATTATTATCATAATTGTTATTATCATTATCATTATTGTTATTATCATTATCATCATCATTACCAGTATCATTATCATCATCATTATTTTCATTGTTATTGTCATTAGTATTAAGAGCAGTATTAGTAGTACTACTGCTACTACTAGTAATAATGATAAATAATAATGTGATTATCATGATTATTACTACTATTAACATTGATAATATTCTCACCATTATCATTATCGTCATTCCCATGATCATTATCATTGTAATTATTATCATCACTTTATATAACAATTAAATGATAATTGTTGTTGTTATCATTATTATTATCATCATTATTATTATTATCATTATTATTGTTCTTGTTGCTGTGGGTGTTCCTATCATTATCACTATCATCATAATCATTGTTATTGATATCATTAGGAACATAATTTTTATTACTCTGATCATAATTATCATCATTATCATTATTGTTATTATTATTATCATAATTGTTATTATCATTATCATTATTGTTATTATCATTATCATTATCATTTATCATCATCATCATTACCAGTATCATTATCATCATTATTATTTTCATTGTTATTGTCATTATTATTAAAAGCAGTATTAGTAGTACTACTGCTACTACTAGTAATAATGATAAATAATAATGTTATTATCATGATTATTATTACTATTAACATTGATAATATTCTCACCATTATCATTATCGTCATTCCCATGATCATTATCATCATCATTATTATTGTTATTATTATTCGTCATTATTATTAGTATTAGTACTAGTATTACTGCTACTATTACTATTATTATCACTGCTAATATTATTTTTATTATTATTACTATTATTATCATCATTATTGTTATTTTTATCATTATAATCTTCTTAATAGCATTTTCGTCATTATCATTATTGTCATTTTATCATCATCATTGACATCATTAATACTATTGTTCATTATTGTTGCTGTTGTTCTTGTAACTATTCCTATTTCCATTACCATGATCATCATTATAATTATCATCATTGTTACTATTATTGTTATTCTCATTATAACTATAGTTGATGTCATCATTATCATCGTCTTTATTAATATTGTTATCATTATTGTTATTATTATCATCATTATCATTATTGTGCTTAACAGTATGAAGATTATCGTTATTATTATCCTTCATTTTATGTTCATTATCATTATTATCACTATTCTTATCATTACTATTATAATTGTTATTATTATCATAATTATCATTATTATTGTTGTTGTTGTTGTTACCATTATTATTATTATCATTATTATCATCATCATCACTATCACCATCACCATTATTTCTTTGTAAATGTTATTATCATTACTATTATCATTATTATCATTATCATTATTACTATTTTCATTATTATTATCATCATTATTATTACAATTATTATTATCACTATCATTTCTATCATTATAAATATCATTATCATCATTATTGTTATCATTATTATAATCATTATTTCATTAATCATTGTTAATACTTTTATTTTTATTATCGTTTTAATAATTGTTACTAGTATAATTATCAGTATTATTATTTTCATTAGTATTATTGTTATCATCACTGACATTGCTTTCATTATCATCATTATTGTTCATTATCTTATTATCGTCTTTTTATTGTTATTGTCATCATCATTTTTATTATTATCTTTATCATCATTATTACAATTATCATTATCATTTTCTTTATCATTATCAATATTATTATTATCATTATTATCACCATTACTATTAATATTGCCATTATCACGATCATCATTATTATCATTATTTCTATTATTATTATCACTATTTCTATTATTATTATTATTATCACCATTTTCATTAAATGCATTTCTATTTTCTTATTTTCATTTTATTTTATTTTTATCATCATCATCATTATCATCATTACAATTAGCATTGGTAGTAGTAGTATCATCATTATCATTATTATCATTATTATCGTAATCATTATTGTTGTCATTATCATTCTTATGATTATTGTTCTTATCATTATTACTTTTGTCATCATCATCATCATTATCATAACTTATTTATATTATCATTATTATCATAACTTATTTTTATCATCATCGTCATCATTATTATCATCATAACTTATTTTCTCATCATTATCATTATCATTATTATCATTACAACTTATTTTCTCATCATTATCATCATCATTATTATCTTCATAACTTGGTTTTTTATCATCATCATCATCATCATTATTATCATCATAACTTATTTTTTATCATCATCACTATTATCATCATTATTATCATTATCGTAGCGAGAAAGAAGGACTTAAGGTTCGATCTTTCCGAGTTTCATTTGTTATTTTCTTAAGACTGGTTTAGGGTTAGGATTAAGAAAGTGTTGATAAAATGTTAGGAATATATTTTCCTTTTTTCCTTGTCAATTAATTTCACTTTTTTTTTAAGCTGGATTATGATTGTGATTGAAAGTATATATTTTAATGATCAGTGGATGCAGGGATCATGAATATAAAGGAAAGTATAAATAACTATTTTGAATAAAAGCATAATAAATCACTATAGATAAATGCATAGGTAATGAATATAATTCAAAGCATATAAATGACTATAAATGAAAACATAGTTGATGATTATAACTGAAAACATAGATAATGATTGTAAATGGAAGCATCGATAAGGATGATAAATATAAACATAACATAATGCCGTACAGAAATTAATCTTATAATCACAGAAAGTCCAAACAGAAAATGCTTTCATCCTAAGAAAGCATCAAGTCTCTGAGCAGTATCTCATAATTACAAGCATATTAATAACCACAACGATAATAATGATGCTGAAGATAACGAGAAGAACAAAGATAATGATAATAATGATAAAAATTATGATAATAATGATAGAAATTATGATAATAATGATAAAAATTATGATAATAATGATAATGATAAAAAATAATAATTAGGATAATGAAAGGAATAAAGCAATGACAATGATGATAATAGCAATGATAATAACAATACTGATAACAATGATAATAATAATGACGATAACGATACTACTACTACTACTACTACTACTAATAATAATAATAATAATAATAATAATAATAACAACAATAATAACAATGATAATACTACAACAACAATAATAACAATGATAGTACTACAACAACAATACTAACAGTAGCACCATACTGAGAAAACGCAAGCTATATACCAGTTCTACAAGTGGACGGCGTAACCAAACCCTACGAAAATACCTTCATCATCATGGTTGTACAGACAGACAGACAGACGCTGCAGCCTCACTTGACCACGCTGGGGAAATTTTGAGAGCGCGTCCAGAAAAAAATTGGCGACAGTGTTCAAAATTGAGATCCGGTGTTTATTTTTTTATCATTGTTGTTGGTGTTGGTGTTGTTGTTATCATTATTATTATTATTATTATTATTATTATTATTATTATTATTATTATCATCATCATTATTGGCATTTTCATAATTGTTATTATTATTATTATCTTTAGTATTATCATCATCATTATCATAGTTGTTATTATTATTATCATCATCATTATCATAATTGTTATTATTATTATCATCATCATTATCATAATTGTTATTATTATTAATCATCATTATTATTATTATAATTATCATTACCATCATTACTATTATCGTTATCATTATCATTTTTATAATCAAAATCGCGTTGGTAGATATAATGATAATAAGAATGATTATGATATCAATAATAATGATAACGATGATAGTAATAATAACAATGATAATGATGATAATATTACAACTTTTTTCCATCCAAACACGTCGGACTCTTGTGTGCAATTCACGACGAACAAATTGGAACATGAACAACTAAGGGAAGAACAAGAAAACACACGAATATATATATGCCCTGACGAAGCAATAGCGAAAAGGCCCTCGGCATATTCGCGTGTTTTCTTGTCCTTCCCTTCGTTGTTCCTGTTGCATGTCGGACTCTGCAACACGAAGGTTCAACAAACTACTTTATTAAACCTGTTTCGATATGCAAACCTTCAAAGCAATCGCGCCTATATAGGGGATTTGATATAAACCTCGTAGACTTAAATTACTGGTAATATATCTCACAAATTGAAGTTTGTTTGGTTTTTGTAGAGTGTTCGGATCGATAACGACTTCGGCTTCGTTTAAGATTTGTTATCGGGTTAAGCTTTCGGACAGACTATCAGCATTAAGGGAGTTTTTTTACTTTTAAAAGAACAAGAAGGAAGGAATATCCTCTTGCAGGGAATCCAGTATATATTATTACTAATAAAGAAAAAAAAACAAAAAAACAAAAATAAATAAAATAAATAAATAAATAAAAATTAAATGAATAAATAAACAAGCATTAATAAACTTAAGAGAAGCTGGAGACGAAACGAAACGTGAAAGCGGAACAGAAAACGAGGGAGAAAAAATATATATAAAACAGAGAGAAGAATAAGAAGAAAAATAAGTATTAATAAACTTGAAAGAAGTTGGAGACGAAACGAAACGTGAAAGCGAAACGAGGGAGAAAAAGAAAATTGATAAAAAAAAAAAACAGAAAGAGAAGAATAAGAAGAAAAAGAAGTATTAATAAACTTAAAAGAAGTTGGAGACGAAACGAAACGTGAAAGCGGAACGAGGGAGTAAAAGAAAATAGATTAAAAAGAAATAGAAAGAGAAGAATAAGAAGAAAAAGAAGTATTAATAAACTTAAAAGAAGTTGGAGACGAAACGAAACGTGAAAGCGGAACGAGGGAGAAAAAGAAAATTGATAAAAAAAAAAACAGAAAGAGAAGAATAAGAAGAAAAAGAAGTATTAATAAACTTAAAAGAAGTTGGAGACGAAACGAAACGCGAAAGCGAAACGAGGGAGTAAAAGAAAATAGATTAAAAAGAAACAGAAAGAGAAGAATAAGAAGAAAAAGAAGTATTAATAAACTTAAAAGAAGTTGGAGACGAAACGAAACGTGAAAGCGAAACAGAAAACGAGGGAGAAAAAGAAAATTGATAAAAAAAAAAACAGAAAGAGAAGAATAAGAAGAAAAAAGAAGTATTAATAAACTTAAAAGAAGTTGGAGACGAAACGAAACGTGAAAGCGAAACAGAAAACGAGGGAGAAAAAGAAAATTGATAAAAAAAACAGAAAGAGAAGAATAAGAAGAAAAAGAAGTATTAATAAACTTAAAAGAAGTTGGAGACGAAACGAAACGTGGAAGCGGAACATAAAACGAGGGAGAAACAGAAAATTGATTAAAAAAACAGAAAGAGAAGAATAAGAAGAAAAAGAAGTATCAATAAACTTAAAAGAAGTTGGAGACGAAACGAAACGTGGAAGCGAAACAGAAAACGAGGGAGAAAAAGAAAATTGATAAAAAAAAAAAAAACAGAAAGAGAAGAATAAGAAGAAAAAGAAGTATTAATAAACTTAAAAGACGTTGAAGATAAAACGAAACGTGAAAGCGGAACGAGGGAGAAAAAGAAAATTGATAAAAAAAGAAAACAGAAAGAGAAGAATAAGAAGAAAAAAGAAGTATTAATAAACTTAAAAGAAGTTGGAGACGAAACGAAACGTGAAAGCGAAACAGAAAACGAGGGAGAAAAAGAAAATTGATAAAAAAAAACAGAAAGAGAAGAATAAGAAGAAAAAGAAGTATTAATAAACTTAAAAGAAGTTGGAGACGAAACGAAACGTGAAAGCGGAACGAGGGAGAAAAAGAAAATTGATAAAAGAAAAACAGAAAGAGAAGAATAAGAAGCAAAAGAAGTTTTAATAAACTTAAAAGAAGTTGGAGACGAAACGAAACGTGAAAGCGAAACAGAAAACGAGGGAGAAAAAGAAAATTGATAAAAAAATAAATAAACAGAAAGAGAAGAATAAGAAGAAAAAGAAGTATTAATAAACTTAAAAGAAGTTGGAGACGAAACGAAACGTGAAAGCGGAACGAGGGAGAAAAAGAAAATTGATAAAAGAAAAACAGAAAGAGAAGAATAAGAAGAAAAAAGAAGTATTAATAAACTTAAAAGAAGTTGGAGACGAAACGAAACGTGAAAGCGAAACAGAAAACGAGGGAGAAAAAGAAAATAGATTAAAAAGAAATAGAAAGAGAAGAATAAGAAGAAAAAGAAGTTTTAATGAAATTAAAAGAAGTAGGAGACGAAACGAAACGTGAAAGCGGAACGAGGGAGAAAAAGAAAATTGATAAAAAAAAACAGAAAGAGAAGAATAAGAAGCAAAAGAAGTTTTAATAAACTTAAAAGAAGTTGGAGACGAAACGAAACGTGAAAGCGAAACAGAAAACGAGGGAGAAAAAAAAGGATAAAAAAAACAGAAAGAGAAGAATAAGAAGAAAAGAGAAGAAGAGAGAGAAAACATGGAAAAAAAATAAATTGAAAAACAGAGAGAGAAGAATAAGAAGGGAAGGGAAGAAGAAAGAGAAAACAAAATAACGACAAAGAGAATAAGAAATTGGAAATTCATGCTAGCACCTGCTCTTGTCGTTTAAACCCTGTTCTCCATTCTATCTCTTCGGGCTAAATGCATTTAGCACCTTTAACACTGCAATTGGCGTACGATGCTTTATTATATATATTTTTTTATCATATCCTTTGCGATTTCTCTTTCTAATTTTGTCTATTCATTTTTTATTTCTCTTTGAGGAATTTACCTGAGGCTAAAATTTGGAAAACCTGTTCATGTCATCTTTTTTCTAGTCTTACAAGTTCAGCATTATGTTTTAGCTGGTTTGATACTGGTCGTGTTGTTATTTTCGTATAATTGATGTTTATACTGATTTGTGTTTCAATTTATAACAGAGAACATGTAATATATGTTTTTTTTAAGATGCTGTCCAATGCTACACACACACTAACACACACACGCGCACAAACACACACACACACACACACACACACACACACACACACACACACACACACACACACACACACACACACACACACACACGCACACGAGCGCGCGCGCGCGCACTTTCGCATACACAAGAAACAAAAAGCACGTGCACATAATCGATTTATTTCTCTCCCCATTCAGTTATTCACCTGCACATAGACAATTACACACACACACACATACATACAAACAAACAAACACACATACACACACACAAACAAACAAACACACACACGCACAAACACACACGCACACCCACATACGCACGCACTCACGCATACACTCACACACACTCACACATACACACA
>NC_091582.1:17621201-17636201 GCF_042767895.1 Penaeus vannamei | reverse complement strand
CAGTTTTTTGTCTTTATTTTTTTTTTGGGGGGGAGGTATTTAGTCTCACTTAATACAGACTTAGCCCCCCCACCCCACCTTCAGATCCACAAACACGCAGAAGTCCATTCTTCCTTTCTATCAAACCACGCTATCTATTGGTTTTAACAGGCTCCACCCACCAAAACAAAGCCACGCCCTCTATCTCGATTCTAACAGGCCCCACCCACCAAAGGAAAACCACGCCCTTTATATCTGTCCTATTAGTCTCCGCCCACCTAAACAAAACCACGCCCTCTGTCCTAATAGGCTCCACCCCCAAGAACAAATAACTCTTCCTGCCTATAACTAGACTGTCCTGCCTTTTTCGTATTAGTTCTCCCTGCGAGGTGAAGCAGGTAGGAAGAAAAATAATTACCAGGTACGAATTAGGCTAATTTCTTATAATAAAACAGTATCATTCATCAATAATCAGTAAGTTTCTCACTTTTCAATACACCTTTAGTGCTTATATGAAATATACAATAAAGTGCTGTAAAATTGGTTATAATGATAATAAATTAACAATACAATCAATTAAGATAATCAAATAATAATAACGAACATAATATTCCATAAAAAAAATCTTAGAACAGGACAGGACAGCAGAACAGGTGACGTAAGGTTGGAGAAGCAAAAAGTTGTTTGTGAGAAACATGTGTTAAGACCTCGCTTTTGTCAGACAGGGACAAGGGGAAGGATAAGGAGAGTGAGAGAGTGAAAAGGAGCGAGAGATGTGAGAAATAGAGAGTAAAAAGGGGAGAGAAGGAGAGGGTGAGAGGAAAATAAGGGGGGAAGAAAGAGAAAGTAAGAAAAAAAGTGAGAATGAGAGAAAGTGAGTGAGTGAAAGTAAACGAGAGTGAGAGAAAATTGTGAGAAAGCTATTGAGAAAATGAGAGAGGGAAAGTTAGAAAGGGAGAGCGAGCGAGAAAGAGAAAGGAAGTGATAAGAGAGCGAGAGAGAAGAGAGAGTGAATCAGAGTGAATCAGAGAAAGAAAGGTGGGGAGGTAAAAAAAAAAGAAAGAAAAAAAAAAGGATTGAGAAAGAGGGAAAGTGAAAAGGGAAAAGAGTGTGAGTAAGAAAGGGGCATAGATAAAGGTGGAAGAAAGAAAGAGAAGGAAGTGTGGAAAATGTATGGAGAAAATGAGAGATGCGGGGGGAGAGAAAAAAAAACAGACGAGTAATTGAAAAAAGAAAGATGGAGAGGGATTTGTTAACAATAAGAGAACATAAAAGGGTAACTTTAAACAATCGACACACATAGAAAGTACACATATATAAACACTCGCACGCAAACGCACGCGTGTATGTCTATGTCTGTGTGGTGTCGCAGTAACCAGGTTGAACTCCTTTTCAAATCGAGTATAATTAATTCTTCAGATTCTCGTGATCACGATGCTTGCTAGGCCTACTGATGCTTGTTTCCCTTTCTTTTCCGCAGATGTTGGCGCTGAGAACTGTGATCGTGGCTGTGGCGGTGGTGGGCGTGGCCAGGGTAGGCGCCCGCCCGCAGGTCCTGGACTTCACCAAGGTGGCGGCGACGGGCGGCTTCGGCCTCCTGGAAGCCGCCGGCCGCTCCGGAGGCGTCTTGTCCAACGTGGCCTCCGACGCCCTGGCCACCGCGCAGACCTTCGGCGAGGGAGCGCGCGACGTCTTCCGCGAGACTTTCCAGAACGGAGCGCAGGGCCTGAGCCGCTTCAGCAGCGCCTTCAGGGACACCACCGGCGAGGCAGTCCGAGGCTTCAAGGACGCGACGCGGGCGGCGAATACCTTCTTCGCCAACGGCGTCCGCTCGACGGGGCGCCTCGCCGCCGACACCGTCAGCACCGGCTTCGAGGTGGCGAGGGAGACCGTGGGCGCGAAAGCCGACTTCCTGAAGGACGTCAACCACTCGGCCGTCAATGGCGCTGGCAAGGTGGCGGGCGCCGTCGGGAACTTCGCCGAAGGAGCCATCGACAACACCGTCAGCTTCATCGCCCCCGCGACGCAGATCGTCGAAAGAGTCATCAACAAAGGAATCGAAAACTTTTCGCACGTGCTCGTGCCCTCCGGGTTCTAAGCAGCCTCCCCCCCCCCCCTCCCTCCACTCCACAACGTCCCAACTGCCACTTCGAGAACAAGCTTAAGTTTTATCGACAAATCCGCGACCTCCTGATGGGGTCTTCAACGTGCTTGACCTGTCCCCTCCCTGCGTGTCTGCTTGCCTAGCCATATAGTATTTTAAGTAGATTATTACGTATATATGTGATCTGAATAAGATTTATTTTGAAAAAGACATACACTTTTATTCTAAAAACATCAAATATTCCTATTATCACCAAAAAAAAAGTCAAAAGTAAGACAAGGAAGGACTAAGCCAGGATCGATAATTCTAGATACTGGACAATCAATCAATGGATGAATTTGCGGTATTTTCCTACAGTGACATACAGATCTTCATATTTTACTGCCATGATAATTCAACAAACTAAACGAACTCAAAGATATTAACAATAGAAACAGATATTTCAGATATTTATTGTTGCTTTTGCATTCGACATTCAGGTAACTAAAGCAAGGGAAGATAACATACTTATAATACATAAAGAGACAAAAAGGAGAAAATGGTAATACAGATTCTTTTATGCATTTTATTGTTTACTCTCTGCTATTCTCACCAAACCTTCAAGTGCCATGCACAGGAATCCAAAAAATGCAATAAAAATGGAAATCCGTATAAGACAAGAAGCATTTTTTCCACAGATTTCTAAAAACGTGTTAAACGCTAAATTTTTTCTTCTTATCTTTTTTTTGTCACTCAATCACATTATTCGCAGATTCTAAAACAATCTGCATACTATTATGTGCTTCCCTACTGAGTACAATAATTTCACTACAGGACCAGTGGTTTTGTATACCTATCTAGTACCACTGTATGTTGATAAATCTATGTTGACCTCTATTTCATGTTTACTTGCAGAACCTTATGAGAATAGCTCGTTCATTTCTAATAAATAATGACAAGAATCAGGCCTTGATACTGAAAAACTGCCAGACCGTTATTTGAAATTCCATGAGCTATTTCGTGAAATTAACGCTTGTTTTGGTTTACAACATCGATCAAAAAAAGCATTTCATGATTCTTAGGGTATATAATATTTATTCATAGTGCTATATTAGTATTTTAACAGATTACGCAATATATAACGGATCATTTATCTGGTTCTCCTTCAATTTTTGGGATTACAGAAAACGAACATCAGGTTTTGGGGGAAACTGTTAATTTTTTTACTAGACAACCCTGTACAAGGACTTTTCAAGGACCATTGACCCTCTGAACATGAATAAGGGATATACTTTTCCTAACAAGAAATGATACTCGATGATTTTCATGATTCAATTCTAAAATTTACATTTGAAGATAAAGAACGTTTTGTAAAACCACACGTATCATTGTAGTTCACATATTTCATGGATAAGTTGCTCATTTACCAAAATATGCATATAATAACTTTTTTATGCAAGTGATAATGAATAGGTTTCAACAACTACATCATATATAAAATATTTTGCGTTTCATGTGCTGGGTCTAAAAGACCATATACTCCAGTCTTTGATGTTATTGTTGATACTCTTCATTATTATTATCACTATCATTATCATTATTACTATTATTATTATCATCCTTAGCACTTTTATTATCATCATCATCATTATTATCATTATTATTATTGTTATTATTATTATTATTATTATTATTATTATTATTATTACTATTATTATTATTATTATTATTATTATTATTATTATTATTATCATCATTATTGTTGTTGTTGTTGTTGTTGTTGTTGTTGTTGTTGTTGTTGTTATCAGTATCACCATCATGCTTATCATTATTTACTGTACAATTATCATTCCTATTATCACAATTATTAACACTACTATCTTTATCATTATCATTATCATTATCATTATCATTATCATTATCGTTATTGTTATTATCATTATTAGTAACATTATCCTTAAAACTATAATTGTTATGATTGTTATTACTATCATTATTGTTATCCTTATTATTATTATTATCATTATTATTATTGTTATCATTATTATTATCATCATCATCATTATCATCATTATCACCATTATTGTTATTATTGTTATTGATATCATTATTTTTTGCAGTTTTAGTTATAGACCTTGACTTCTTTATCCTTCCCACATCTTAGATAAATATTAGAAAGTATTATTATATCATTTTCACTCATATTCAGACATTCATCTCATGTAAATATTTATACACTCGCTCCCTCACCCAACTGAACCACTTTAGCTCGGTTTTGGGGTCGAAGTACATTTGCTTATCGTTTATCTGCCGAGATGCTCAGTTCCAGGATTCTTTCAGGTAAATTGTTGCATACGAAGCTTTTGTATGTGTTTTTGGTTTATTAGATGCTGTTATATCATTATATAGGGTATTAAGAGTGTAGTTTTTAGTCATCGTAAATGCTTTCGATAGATCTGATGTGTATTTGTAGTTATTCATTTGTGTGAAGCAAGGACATTTTGTGCTTTGATATTTTCCTTATATGTGAGACAAATGTTGCCATAGCATCGCATAACAATTAGATGGGACTTGCAATGGCTATATAATTGAAGCAAGAATAATTTTCCTGTCCGCTTGCAGCCAGGATCTATGAAGTAAGAGATTATGTAAAAATTATGCATTATCATTCTGAGTAGATATCCTCAAGGAATGTATACGGTGATATGGTTAACTATCAAAAGAATTTCAAGTTTTTGAGAAAGCATTCATAAGTATTCAAGAATAGATGTATGCCTGGGACTGTGTCACAATTAAGCAAGATAGAAATTGAGTAGCTTATCCACAAAAGGATGCAACACTTATGTACTGTATTCAGTGTTCTTGTATATGAGATTTATGTATTATTATTCTTTAGTTTCACACAGAAATCTAACATTGCAATTATTATTTCTTGTTTCCATTATGCAGTGTAAAACATGTGATCTATTGTTGTTTTCCATGGTAATTGATGTAAGTGAAAGCATTGATAATTGTGAAGTGACGGCACCCGTCTGAGACCATGTCCCTATTACTCTAGCCACTCCAGGGGATCCACAAACTTGAAGTCTTTAGCACAAACTATTTCCTTTATTTTTGACATTATTCTTTGCCCCTGTACAGATTATTTAATGAATCAGTGAGTGAAGCTTTTCCCATTGTGACAGCATCTTTGGATTTTTCTATTTTAGTTTAGTCATTATGTTATTGTATACTAGGTTATTTAATGAATCAATGAGTTTTTCCCATAGTGACAGTCATTAGATTTTCTTATTTTAGTATAGTCATTATTTAAATTTATACCAAAGTAATATGTGTTACACAGCTTTCTTACTATCAACTTACCATATACCATATGGCCATATACCCATTTTTTCGAGCTTCTTGCTTTGCATCTCCCATCACACCATCCAACTCCTTCAACACACTCCATTAGCATGATAGACAGCTGTCCCTTACATAACATTCTTCCTTCAAACTCAGTCCATACATCATACACACACCACCCACACCAACATAAATCCAAACACTCAACTCTAAGAAATCCTCACACCAAACTTCCATTCATATCATTGAGCTCCATAGCCCACTGCTCTAAGTCCTCCATTGGCTCCCGGACCCCTCACTATCCTATCCCTTCCTCTTTTCCTTTTTTTCACTTCTCATTTCTATAACCACAACCACTCCTTCTTCTTCTTCTCCTCCTCCTCATAATCATCATAATCATCATCATCATCATCATCATCATTCTCTTCCTCCTCCTCCTCCTCATTCTTTTCCTTGGCCTCTTCCTCCACCTCCTGTTCCTCTTCCACCTCCTCCTCCTCCTCCACCTCCTCTACCTCCTTTTCCTCCTCCTCTTCCTCCTCCACCTCCTCTTCCTCTTCTACCTCTTCCTCCTCCACCTCCTCTTCCTCCTTTACCATCTCTTCATCCTCCACTTCCTCTTCCTCCTCCACCTCCTCTTCCTCCTCCACCTCCTCTTCCTCTACCTTTTCCTCTTCCTCTTCCTCCCAGACTTTTTACTGATGACAGTCTTTTATTTCAATCAATTAACACTGAAGACGACTGCAGACTCATCCAAAACAACAAATTCCACCAGGAACAATGAGAAAGGTTGTGGCAAATGACCTTCAGACCTCATAATTGTAAGGTGCTCCATTTCACCAAATCACATACACCAGTACACTATACCTGCTCTTTGCACAACCAACAACTGACACCCACAACATCCTACAAAATAGCAATCGCAACTTTAACATTGACTTCGATTTTATCACAAACAAAGCAAACAGAACTGTGGGGTTTCTGTGGAGAAACCTTCACAACTGTACATCAAACACATAGCTTACAACACACTTGTACACCCAACACAAGTACTGTACAGCTGTATGGAACCCCTACACCAAGCATAACATGAGAAGCTCAAACGGGTTAAAACTAGGTGCATTACACATGATTACATGTACATACCTGATATAACAACTCACATGGAAAAAAATAAGTAAATGAAAAAAATAGATAAATATGGTTGTGCTCAAGACAAGAAGACAGGCATACAGACTTACAATAATGTACAAGTAGCTCAAAAACTGAACAAACATACAACACTACAAGGACCTTCACAAACACCAACACTACCATTTATACCTTTCCCGCACCCCTAGCAACCAACCCTATATGCATGATATGTGCTCATCAGTGCTCTGAGCATTATCTTTGAGATTGAGTTTGAGAACTGAAACTGCCTTTTATGTATTAGAAGACCTCATGCATCTCATGCTCATGAGCTCTATGATAGTCAGTGCTAAGGCAAAGGCAAACCTCAACCATAAATGCAGTTTATAGATCTCCCTAGTAATTTACTGCTGCCATTGAAGCACTTTCTTGCCATAATGTAAGTTGTGGAGATTTGTTGGCTTTTGCTGGAACATAAAGCATGGAAGAGGATGAAATTGCATTTATCAGGTTGGTCTCCAATAATTTCATATAATTGAGAATTTATAAAGTTTAGGATAGCAATAATATGTCAGTAATGGTGACTACATGGTATGGTATGTGAGAAAAGATATTTAAAAAAAAAAAAATCTATTGTTACCTCCAAAATGTGGTAAATCAATGTTATTTTAAAAAGGAATAGCAGTGAAAGGAACTCAGATTGAGAAAGCAAGAAAGCTGGGTCGGTTGGTTATATTGATGAACTTTTAATCTTGTTTAAAGTACTCTTACAATAGCACTAATAAGCATTTTATTGATTCAAGGCCTAACACGGATTCGCCCAACGTTGACAAGCATCCGGACAATGGCAGCAGCAGATAGTTATGCTTTTGAAACCCTTGCGGTTTCTTCACCTCGAGAAAATGTATACCATGTAGAGCTGAATCGACCAGATAAATTGAATGCAATGAATAAAACTATGTGGAAGTATGTATTGTAAAAAATATATGTATATATTATTATTATGCTAATTATAAATGTATACCAATTGTACTTGCTTGCAAATTTTATTTTATTTGCATTAACCCACAGCCCATTGCCAGTGGGAAAAAGTAGTGTTCATTGTAGTATTGTTTTGTGAAATATCTCTATATGTAGATGGCTCCACAATTGCTTACCCACCAAGAGTCAATTAGTAGACCTTGTGACTTCACCTTATTTTCGTCTCCGAGTTTGTTTGTTTTTGTCAGTTATACTGGACTGAAGTTGAATACGAGGCTTATGGAAATTATATAAAAATTGGATCTAAATTACAGAGATATTGGACAGTGTTTCAACAAGCTTGGGGAAGACACAGACTGCAGAGCTATAGTTCTGAGTGGAAGTGGACGGCTCTTCACCTCAGGCCTTGACCTAAGTGACATGTCAGGAATAGTATCATTAGTAATGGGGGATGACGATGTCGCTCGAAAGTGTCGTGCTCTGCATCATCTCATCAAAGAATTCCAGGATGCGTTTTCTTCACTGGAAACGGTAATCCTATTCTTTTTATCATTTTTTTGTGTGCAGCTTTTCTATTTGTGTTAAAGGAGAGAACCCTCTTAATGCTAGAGTCATGTTTGTTACTGAGTATGGATATGAAATATTTACATGCATTAGAATTTCTCCTCTGTTAAATTGGTTTATTGAAATCTCACTTTGGCATTAATGTTCTCAGGGATCCTATGCCTATAAGTATTCATTTC
Source organism: Penaeus vannamei (assembly GCF_042767895.1). Classification (NCBI taxonomy): domain Eukaryota; kingdom Metazoa; phylum Arthropoda; class Malacostraca; order Decapoda; family Penaeidae; genus Penaeus; species Penaeus vannamei. The sequence continues at coordinate 17,627,939 of NC_091582.1, read as the reverse complement.
ACAGGTCATATCAATGTCATATTGTTTACCAATAGATTTGAATGTATTTACATACTTTTTTCCTGAGATTATATATTACTGATGATTTCAGTGTCCAAAACCAGTGATTGCTGCTATACATAATGCCTGTGTTGGCGGTGGGGTGGACCTTATCTGCTCAGCGGATATTCGATACTGTACATCTGACTCATGGTTCCAGGTTAAGGAGGTAGAACTCGGTAAGTATTCCAATGTTATTGTTTAAAGTTTTTAACTTCTCTTTTATTTTTACATTTTCTTTTTAAAGCTTTACGTTTCATAGTTATTAATGTTTATAGAAATATGGAATGACAAAAAGTTTTTTTTTAGTGGCATTGAATTTGAACAATTTGATTTAAAGATGCATAATCAGTGTTGCTGCTGTTCTATACTAACAGCTATCAAACATTATTGTTATCATTAATACCAGTGTAATCATACTTATAGTTGTTATTGTGATTTCACAACAGTTACTATCTTTTTTCTATTTTTCATAAAACCATTAGTATACTCAATGAGAAAATCAGTATTTTATTTCCAGAGACTATTTATTTATTTCCACTGGAAAAGACGATTGCAAGTTTTGAGCATGTACAGAAGTGAAAACCCATATAATAGGGATATACAGACCATCCAGACTCTAGAAAACAAGAAAACTGAATATGCAGGAGCCTTTGGATGTTGTTGGCATTGTCTTATTCAGTGTATTATCCTATTGGCAGGCCTGGCAGCAGATGTTGGAACACTGCAGCGCCTTCCCAAGATTATCGGCAACCAGAGTCTTGTCCGGGAATTGGCATTCTCTGCAAGGAAGATGTTCTCGGAAGAGGCATTGCGGAGTGGCCTTGTTTCTAGAACTTTCTCTGATAAGCAAAGGTTGGGGAAATTCTTTTAGATGATTGCCAAAACATGAATGAAATGTGTATGATGTATATCTTGCTCTCGCTTTTTTCTTTCTTTCTTTCTTTTTCCCTATAAATAAATGCTTGGAGGTTACATATTTTTTCTTGTTTTATAGAAAAAATGCACATGAAGGAATTTATTTGTAAATATGAATAAATATATAGTGTAATGTTTTTGTTAATGTCTTTTTGTAAATGTATAGTGTATAAGCATTCCATATGGGCATAGTATATTAAAAATTGGATATTTTTGGTTTAGATGAATATGATAATCAAAGATTTACATCCTAGGTATTAAGATGTATTGAATCTTCAAGTAATCTAGACTCAAGCAGTATCTTGATTTAAATCACCCTTCAACAAAATCATAACCTATTCTGTCATGTATTTCAGTGTACTAAATGGAGCACTCGATATGGCAACAACAATTGCTAGCATGTCTCCAGTGGCCGTCCAGAACACAAAAACAACACTTATCCATGCTCGTGACCACACCGTTCAAGAGGGTCTGGACTATGTGGTATGTTTGCTGTTGTAGCTGTTTAGTTGGGGATGATTATAATGAGAATAGAATAAAGTATCTATTTTCTAAGGAAAGACAGTAAAAAAGCAATTTTTTATAGTGTTGCTTGAAAGTGTTACAGTTCAGTCTGCTTGAAACTAATTAGAAAACACAATCATGTTTTACTATTATTGTAGTAACCCATGTTAATCTTTTCATAATAATGATAATGATAATTTAAGTATTAAAAGTAATGGAAGAACACATTTTCTCTCTTTACTAGTAGTTGATGATGTACAATTTATTTTTTTTATCTTTCATTTTATTCATGTAGACCACGTTTCAGTATTTTTACACCTTCAGAGTACCTAATATGTGTTAATACATTTACAGGCTATGCTAAACATGACGATGCTCCAAAGTGAAGACCTCCGCATAGCTGCAATGGCAATGATGAGTAAAGGAAAGAAGCCAACATTTGCCAAACTTTAGAAGAAATTAATGCTAGCTGAAATGACAATTGCCTGGAATTGAGTTTTATTTAAAAAATGAAACATGTAAGAGCTTATGATCACTACAAAGGGGACTGATATTTTTTAGGTGTAAGTTGAGATTAATAAAAAATATTATTTACTGTTTGTAATATTTTTGGGGGAAAGAAATAATGATAAAAATATTAATAATGGTTATTATTGTGTCAGAAATTAAACCGTTTTTGGTAACTGTCCTTATGAAGTAAGCGAAACTACAGTGAACATGTCAAGTACTCGGCACCAGTGGGTCAGTGGTAGGTAACAACAAATTTTGTGTATTGATACATGTGCTTACTGTATGTTCATTGTATTCTTATAATCTATTTGATGTCCTGGACGAGGTTTTGTTTCATGGAGATTGTTTCATTGCTTTGCTTCTCAGCTTAGCATGAACTCAAGTACTAATAATAAAGTGCTATTCTAAACAATGCAAGTTTTTTCAGGTTAGTTTGTACATATATAAGAGTATTTCTATCAGATTTGTGTGTACTTGTTTTCATTATACAGATGATGCAATAAAGATATAGTTTATTTGTTAATAATTTCTTATCCTTAGGGAGTTTTTTTATAAGCATTTTTTAAAAGAACAATGAAAATATATTGACCTGGTTAAAACATTACATGGAAAGAAAATACCAGGCATATTAAAATTTGTGGTCCATTAAGTAAAAATTTTCTATATGGACCTAGAAAATAAATTGAGGTAGTGCAGAAGATATAGGGAAAATATTAGTATAAATTACAAATTACAAGATGAAAGAGACTAATTATTATCTAATGATGATATTGTGTACCATAGACATGATGACTATGGAAAAGCATCTATTACTGTAACATTATGATTTTTTTTCAAAAACAAGATACTGCCTCAGTGTGCAGTTTTAGTTAACAGTTCAGGCATTGTTAATAATGTTGTATTTATAATTAACGTTTATGGGATAGGTACATGTATTGTCATGCCCATTAAATTCCCTCCCCCAATCCCATACTCATTGTTGTCATTATGGGGCTTAGAAGTCAGGGACTGAGGAATAATATCAGGGAATCATCTGTGCCTTGGACCTTACCCCTTGCCTCAAATAAGTTTGCATGGTATTTTCTTTGCTTTTCCTTTTCCTTCTTTTCTTCATCCTCTTCATTCCACATCCTTAACATTTTTTGTCCAAATTAGCTCATTTTTAACATTTTAGCTACAATACTTTATCATAATGCTGTATGACCTCATCCTATTACCATATTTTGTTTGCCCCACTAATAACATTAGATGCTGACAGCAGAATATTTTCAAGAAATAAAGAAAATCCATTAAATTCTTCATGATAACTGATACTGATTGTAAGATCATGAGCTATTTCATTAGTGATGTGGGTATTATCTGAAATGAATATCTGATTCAAATAGTTTTTTAAAAAAATTGAACACATATATCTGTAATTATGAATGGAATTCAGCATTATAATACTAATTTGCCACCTTTCTCCTCTCTTAAGAACGGGCCTGTTGTCACAGTTTGGAAGTTGAAGGGCACAAGTTGAAATCCCAACTCCAACTTTATTTTGCGAGGTCTTTTGTCTTTTATTTTCACCATTCCTTTTTTTCCTGGTCATTAATTGCAAAAGTGGTTGACATGACTATAATCTTCGGTCAATCAAGCTTGTTATTTAGTATGCAACTGATGAGGCAATATTCAAGGCATAAATAATTTTGAAGGAGCTATTATTTATTTTTGTAACATGTACTGTGTGTATATTTTCTTCTTGATTGTATGTTTCCCCTTGCATATTATTATTAATCAAGGGTGAACACAATATTTAGAGAGCCTTTCATCTCAACAGTTCTTGTTATCAGGACCTCCATTATTCATGATTAAATTTCATTTCTTTCAATTCTATTACCCAATTTTTTATTCAGCTTTCTTAATTTTGATAAAGTAAATTAATATTATATAAAAGTTTATCCGCACTAGGGTATTCAAAGAAAACGAAAATATTGTCTTGTATTTATAGAGGATTTTGTGTGTGTGTGTGTCTGTGTCTGTGTCTGTGTCTGCGTCTGCGTCTGTGTCTGTGTCTGTGCGTGTGTGCGTGTCACCTTTTTGTCTAGAGGTATAAGGCTTCTCAAAATGGGATATGCATCAATACTCAATATATAATTTATTTTCCAAAGCGACCGTAATGTACTGGGCGATACAATTCTGCAACACTCATAATACATTGGTAACAAACATTATATACATCAGAGTACATTAGCCACAGATAATAGAATGATGCATGTACATCAATTTGTAATATCTGAAAGAAAATATTCGAACTTTTGGCCATTTGGAGATGAGGATGTGATGGATTTTGTACACGCAACAAAACCATAGGTGGAAAAGGGAAGCATGTTGAAAAATAAGATGATGAAGAGAAAAAGTAAAGAAGAGGAACAGGAAAGAAAAGAATCGGAGAAGGGAGAATATAAGTGGAAGGAAGAGATTAAACTTGTTTAATCGGCGAATAAAATCATTGCTTATATATATAATGAGTTCATCTTGCACGTATATCACATTCAAATTTCGGTTTATAACTGAAGGTAATGTTAAACTGTGTGTGTGTGTGTGTGTGTGTGTGTGTGTGTGTGTGTGTGTGTGTGTGTGTGTGTGTGTGTGTGTGTGTGTGTGTGTGTGTGTGTGTGTGTGTGTGTGTGTGTGTGTGTGTGTGTGTGTGTGTGTGTGTGTGTGTGTGTGTGTGTGTGTGTGTGTGTGTGTGTGTGTGTGTGTGTGTGTGTGTGTGTGTGTGTGTGTGTCAGGAGACATTATTAATCCTCATCCCATGGAAATATATGTATGTCACTGAAATTACTCTGCTTTTTTAATATAGAAAACAGCCTTGTCTGTAGCTAAATTCTTCCGTGTTGATACCGCATAATATACAGCCTGTATTTAAAAACCAATTGCAAAAAACAACTATTCCTTAGTCTTCTATAATTTCCCTTTGAACTGTTCTTTGTGTTTACGTGCACTGTATGCATCGCATGTATGTACGATATCTATTGCACGTATATCCGATTTGTATTTATGTATAAGTTCCTATATACGTATGCATATAAAACATACAAAATATTAAAAGCATTCTTTAAAAAGATCCATTATCCTTTATGCAGATCTTGGCTACCTCCAACTTCGCTATGTGTTTCTTAAAATACTGTACTGAGATGCGCAGTGACATGTGTCGTGACAAGTATGGAAATATACACTATTTTCATTGTTATATTCATTTCTACACATTGCTATACTTCTTGACATGTTGCAAAATAGATGGGGTCGAATTATGTGGCTATGCAATGATAGTTATCACAGGGAGTTTACGAGAGTTTGGTGATAGAAAGTCCATTATATATGTGCTTATTATAATCTATCCCAATATGGTAATATGATATGGGGATACAAATAGATATACATTTTAATATATGGATGATTCGATGGATGCATTTTTGCATGGATTCAATGGATGTGTACATATGTACATACATACACGTGTGCGTGTGTGTGTGTGTGTGTGTGTGTGTGTGTGTGTGTGTGTGTGTGTGTGTGTGTGTGTGTGTGTGTGTGTGTGTGTGTGTGTGTGTGTGTGTGTGTGTGTGTGTGTGTGTGTGTTTATAGTAATTTGTCGTCTTGAAATATTCCAAAAAACAAGATATTTTGATTGTATTAGTTAGCAATACCGGTATATATATGTATATATATATATATATATATATATATATATATATATATATACTAGTGAGACAGTATGAATAACACCATATGTACTTATTTATGTATGTTATTATTATGCCAGATAGAGCAAATCAGGCGTTGTTCCCCGTGACGTTTTTCTCAGAAATAGTTCTTTCTTTAAACACTATCATCTCAAATATTACATTTCTTGGATACAGAACACGTCACTTAAAAAACATCCTAAATTACAAGATTCCCCTAGGAACAAAAATCACAATGGAAAAATAAATAAATAAACAAATCCCATCTGCAGCAAAATCACTTTGTCGACCACTAAAATACCACCAAGAAGGAGTCGATATCAACAGCAAAACATAACACGGGATGAACTGCACAAGTCCGGCAGTTTTGGTAATCACTCGCCCGGCAGTTTCGGTGGTTCAAGATGGCGATTTTCTTTTGTTTTCTTATAATCCCTTTGCTTTTGTTATTGTATAGTAAATTTGTGTTACGGTAATAACGGTGTGTTTCAAGGAAACCCAGTAAGATTGAGGTTGGGTGGTGGTTTTGTAGGTTATATGATGTCTCCCTTTCCTAAGCTTTCCTGGGTCCAGTTTTGTTCTTTTTCTTTCCTTTTCTTTCTTTCACTCTTGTACTTCTTGTCTAATCCCTTTCCAATATCTTTCCTATTGCCTTTACCCCTTTTTCCTTCTGCGTCTTTTCTTTCTTTCACTCTTTTCTTTTTGCCGTTACCTCCTCTACCTTTCATGTTCTCAGACTTTCGAGATTCAAGTCAATGCATCACCTATAACAACGCGCATCAAGTGGCAGCCCTCGTGTACGTGTGGTTGTTCCTGTTGATCGGCGGGAGAACAGGAGGACTTCCGGGGCTGAGGGAACAGATGGACCCCCGTCTGGCGTTGCGACCGTCGGGAATGGCGGATCCTGGGGGCGTCCGAGCGATCTTCGGCCGCGAACTGAAGGCTACTTTGAACTCCGATACTCTGGGGTGAGGAAAGGGCACGGTGTTAAGCAGTGTGGTTTAACTCAGTATTAGTTTTGAATTTGAGAGCAAGATGTATA
>NC_091582.1:17603701-17608701 GCF_042767895.1 Penaeus vannamei | reverse complement strand
ATTGGGAGAAAAAATGAAGAAAAAAGGGGAAAATGTAGAGAATGTAGAAAAAAGGGAGGAAGGTTGAGGGAAATGTTAAGGAAAATGGAGGAATGTTGAGGGAAATGGGAGAAAAAATGAAGAAAAAAGGGGGAAAATGATAAGAAATAGAAAAAATATTTGAAAATGGAAAAAAATAAAATAAAGAAAAAATGATAAAATTGACATATATTCAATAGAGGAAAATGGAGAAATACGGAACAAATGGTAAAAATGAAAAAAAAAAAGAAAAATGGAGAAAAAATACGTAAAATGGTGAAAAATGAAGATAAAATTTAAAAAATGAGAAACAAATATGTAAAATGGTGAAAAATGACAATTAAAGTCGGTGTTTAAGGATTACATACTTACTGATCCTGTGAATTCTGTCAAATCTAAATCGTTGGTAATTCGTGTATACAGCTAAAAATAGTTTGGCAAATAGCATTAAAAAATAACCCAAAATTATATTGATATTTGTAATGCAAAATTGCAACTTGAAGGAATATAGCGATATCTACATTAGGCACGGTCAATATGTAGTAAAAAGAAAAAAAAAGAAAAGAAAAGAAAAGAAAAGAAAAAGAAAAAAAAAAAAAAAAAAAAAAAAAAAAAAAATATATATATATATATATATATATATATATATATATGTGTGTGTGTGTGTGTGTGTGTGTGTGTGTGTGTATGTGTGTGTGTTTGTGTGTGTGTATGTGTGTGTGTGTGTGTGTGTGAGTGTGTGTGTGTGTGTGTGTGTGTGCATGTATGTATATCGAATTCATAGATGAAAAAAAAAATCTTGCAAAAAGAGAAATTATGTTAATCCACCCCAATCTGTTTTTTTACATCAATATGAAATTCAAAACATACAAATAAATAAATAAAAATCAAACTCTCCAAACAAACTTTCCCCAACAAATCACATCCCCATAAAAAAGAAAAAAAAAGAAATCAAACAATACGTAACAAACAAAAAAAAACAAAAACAAAACAGAAACAAAACAAAACAAAAATAACTGAGCCTCTCCAAACAAACTTTTCCCAACCACAACAAATCACAAATCCCCTTAAAAACAAGAAAAAAAAGAAATCAAACAATACGTAACAAACAAACAAAACAAACAAAACAAAACAAAAATACCTGAGCCTCTCCAAACAAACTTTCCCCAACCACAACAAATCACAAATCCCCTTAAAAACAAGAAAAAAAAAAAGAAATCAAACAATACGTAACAAACAAACAAAACAAACAAAACAAAACAAAAATACCTGAGCCTCTCCAAACAAACTTTCCCCACCCACAACAAATCACAAAACCCCTTAAAAACAAGAAAAAAAAAGAAAACAAACAATGCGTAACAAACAAACAAAACAAACAAAACAAAACGAAAATACCTGAGCCTCTCCAAACAAACTTTCCCCAACCACAACAAATCACAAATCCCCTTAAAAACAAGAAAAAAAAAGAAATCAAACAATACGTAACAAACAAACAAAACAAACAAAACAAAACAAAAATACCTGAGCCTCTCCAAACAAACTTTCCCCAACCACAACAAATCACAAATCCCCTTAAAAAATCAAGCAATACGTAACAAACAAACAAAACAAAAACAAAACAAAAAAATACCTGAGCGAGATGCTGAAGGGATGTGTCCAGCCCAAGATGAAAAGCCTCCTGACGCAGAGACTGGTGTGACAGGAGGCTGTACAGCGCCCCGGTCACATAGGGCACGACCTGGCGAGGGAGATAAGAGAGATAAGGAAACTGAGTTCAGTCTATAGATATATTTATACCTTTCTGTTGTTTATAGATATATTTATACCTTTCTATTCTCTTTCTGTTGTTTATAGGTATATCTATATCTTTCAGTTGTTTATAGATATATTTATGTCTTTCTGTTCTCTTTCTGTTGTTTATAGATATATTTATACCTTTCTATTCTCTTTCTGTTGTTTATAGGTATATCTATATCTTTCAGTTGTTTATAGATATATTTATGTCTTTCTGTTCTCTTTCTGTTGTTTATAGGTATATTTATACCTTTCTGTTCAGTTTATAGACATATTTATAGCTTTCTGTTCAGTTTATAGGTATATTTATATCTTTCTGTTCAGTTTATAGGTATATCTATATCTTTCTGTTCAGTTTATAGGTATATTTATACCTTTCTGTTCAGTTTATAGATATATTTCTATCTTTCTATTCTCTTTCAGTTGTTTATAGGTATATTTACACCTTTCTGTTATCTTTCTGTTGTTTATAGATATATTTATACCTTTCTGTTCTCTTTCTGTTCAATTTATAGCTATATCTATATCTCTGTTCTCTATCAAAGATATCTATGAATCTATCTATTTAACTATCGGTCTATCTTCTCTTTTCGGTTTTATTACCATTCCCGACTTGAAGAGATAAGATAGATCGATAGATAGATAGATAATAGAAAGATATATAAACAGATATGGATAGAGAGAATGACGAGTAGATAGATACATACACTGCATCTGTATATGCAATTGATTGCCCCATCTGTGTGCACGTATGAAGCCGAATTAAAAGAGGAAGATGGAGAAGGAGTAGGAGAAGAACAAGATGAAGGAGAACAAGAACAAGAAGGAAAAGAAGAACAAGAAGAAAAGAAATATATAAAGAAAAAAAGAAGAGAAAGAAGAAGAAGAAGAATGTGAAGATGAGAAAGAAGGAAGAAGAGGAGACGAAGATGATGAAGTAGATGAAGGAGAAGGAGAAGAAGAAAGAGAAGGAGAACAAGAACAAGAAGGAAAAGAAGAACAAGAAGAAACGAAATATATAAAGAAAAAAAGAAGAGAAAGAAGAAGAAGAAGGTGAAGATGAGAAAGATGGAGGAAGAGGAGACGAAGATGATGAAGTAGATGAAGGAGATGGAGAAGAAGAAAGAGAAGGAGAACAAGAACAAGAAGGAAAACAAGAACAAGAAGAGAAGAAAGAGAAAAAGAAAAACAAAGAAGAGAACGAAGGAGGAGTTATCGAAGATGATGAAGTAGATGGAGGAGAGGGAGAAGAAGAAAGATAAGATGAACAAGAACAAGAAAAGAAAAAGAAAAAGAAGAAAAAAACAGTCCCACGCACACACACCCCACCCCCCTCCCCCGAGAAGATGAACAAGAACAAGAAAATAAAAAGAAAAAGAAGAAAAAAACAGTCACACACACACACACACCCCTCCCTCCCAACCCAACCCCCCCCCACACACACACTCACATGCACGGGCACGGAGGCCAGGAGGTGCGTGAGCGTCGGCAGGAGACTCCGGGCGAGGGGGACACAGCGCGACCTCCCGGCGGACCTCAGCGTCAGGTTCATGAGCAGGGCCGTCGCGTACTCCATGGTGTAAGGCGAGAGGTTGGTGGTGTTCCCTAGGGTCGACACGAGCCATTCGACGGCGCCGTTGCGGATCAGGGTCGACTGGACCTCGCCCCTGAAGAAGGGTTAGGGAAGGTTTTTACTGTTGTGCTTTTGTTGTTGCTATTTGTTCGTTATTGTTATTTGTGTGTTGTTGTTGTTGTTGTTGTTATTGTTGTTGTTATTTGTTCGTGTATGTTGTTTGGTCTAGTTTTGAGATACGTTGATGAGTTGTATTATTTTTTCTGTGATGATAAAGAATTTGTTTATGTGAAATTGTTAATGATAATCAATATTGTTGAACGTATATTTGCATCTAGTTTGGTACATGATCTAATCATTAAACAAAAATCGGTCTTGAAACTTTAAAAAACAAATAATAAAACAAGCTCAGATTTAACTCCCAGAACAGAGAAACCCAAACCCGAACAATTTACAAAAATGTGCAAAAATCCTGAAAAACAACCCAAAAAGACAAGAACTAAATAATAATAACAATAATAATAATAATAATAATAATAATAATAATAATAATAATAACAATAATAATAATAATAATAACAATAATAATAATAATAATAACAATAATAATAATAATAATAATAATAATAATAATAATAATAATAATAATAATAAATTAATAAATAAATGCATAAATAAATAAAAATAAAAACAAAAAACTAAATAAAAAAACCAGCTACATTTCCTTACTCTCCCTCTCAACCTTCCAAACCCATCGACACCCTTCGTGGCTCCTGTCATACCTGATGGAGAGCTTCTGCAGGGCGGCGAGGGTCATGTCCGTCGTGGTGGGGTCGGATTCCTCCACCTTCAGCGCCCCCAGGAGCACCTGGCACACCTCCTCGCTGCGGAAGGGTATGAGGAGGAGCTGCTATTAGTATGCTCGATTTTTTCTCGTTTTTTTGGTTTAACTTTATTTGTTCGTCTCTGACTTTTTTTTCATAATGCTTTCCTTTGCCTCTGTCTCTGCCTCTGTTTCTGTCTTTGTAGAGGGAGAGGGAGGGAAGGAGGGAGGTAGGGAGAGAGAGCGAGAAAGAGAGAGAGAGAGAGAGAGAGAGAGAGAGAGAGAGAGAGAGAGAGAGAGAGAGAGAGAGAGAGAGAGAGAGAGACAGAGACAGAGACAGAGACAGAGACAGAGACAGAGACAGAGACAGAGATAGAGACAGAGACAGAGACAGAGACAGACAGACAGACAGACAGACAGACAGACAGAGAGAGAGAAAGAGAGAGAACAAGAAAGAGAGAGAGAGAAGGATTACACGCCCCACCCCCCCTTTTCCCCCCACCTACCTGCAGAGATAGCTCCTGCCGGCGCCGAAGGCAGTGAGGGCGTTGATAAACCTGGCCGTCGTCTGCGCAAGGAGGTTGTGGTGATGGGGGTGGGTGAGGGCGGCCGCCAGACGACTCCACGACCTGCACGGCCCTCGCACGCCCAGCACGTCGCCCCTCGCGTAGGCTGTGACGACCGCCTGCCGTACGCTGCCCGTGCTCACGCGGGTGATGCGCTGCGGGGACGGGACGAGGTGAGAGGAGGGGCCGAAGGGGCGACGTGCACGCAGGGTCACCAGGGTCACAG
>NC_091582.1:17596201-17598701 GCF_042767895.1 Penaeus vannamei | reverse complement strand
ATAATTATCCATTACTCTAAAGGCCATTATGAATCCCCGTCCTTAATAAGTGACATTTCCTTGCCAAAATCCTTTTACTGACCTATGAGCTTGTGGTAGTCCTCCTGAAGGCGCTGAAGGCGACGTCGAAGAGTCCTCTGCGACCTGACTGCGGTGGCGGCTGATTCTTGCGCCACCAACGCCGCGCCCACGCTGGAGAGAGGGGGCGCGGGTGAGGGCGGTCAGAGTTTTAGGGTAAGATCTTACAATTTCAAGATCTGACGTTTTTTTTTCTTGTTTTCTTTCTTTTTTCGGGGGAATTCCTTTTAGAGAAGGCGTTCGATTTCATGTTTTTTGAGGTTTTTGATCTCCCTCTTCCTCTTCCTCTCTCTCTCTCTTCCTCTCTCCCTCCCTCTCTCTATCCCTCTCTCTCTACCTTTCCCTCTCTCTCTACCTTTCCCTCTCTCAATCTCTCTCTCTCTCTCTCTCTCTCTCTCTCTCTCTCTCTCTCTCTCTCTCTCTCTCTCTCTCTCTCTCTCTCTCTCTCTCTCTCTCTCTCCCTCCCTCTCCCTCTCCCTCCCCTCCCCTCTCGTTACCCACCCACCCCTCTATATTTCTCCTTCCTACTCCACCCTTCCCTCTTTCACCAATTTCCCCAACCCCACCTTTTCTCTTTTCTCTCTCTCATTCTTCTTCCCCATCCATCTCACCTCTTGGCGTGCTGGCGTTGCTTCAAAACGTAACTGAAAAGAGCAGGACGCGAAGTCATCGAAACTCTGCGGTCCATCCACGCCTTCAGTCGAGCACGGAGGTCGCGAACCCACGAATCCTGGGAAGAGATTAGCGACAACGGGTCTAAAATATTTTTTTTCCGGCGTTCGTTAAGATTATCTCTAAGGATTAGGGGGTAATGTCATGATTGTTTAAGTCTATCAGGACTTGTGTTCAGAATTCAGAACTAAAAAATAACTATTCAAAGATAACTTTATACCAGACAAAGTAATCATAGAACCCACGAATCCTAGGAAGAGATTAGCGACAACGGGTCTAAAATATTTTTTTTCTCGGCGTTCGTTAAGATTATCTCTAAAGATTAGGGGATAATATCATGATTGTTTAAGTCTATCAGGACTTCCAAGTTCAGAATTCAGAACGCTGAAAAATAACAATTCAAGATAACTTTATACCAGACAAAGGAATCACTAGAACCCACGAATCCTGGGAAAAGATTAGCGACAACGGGCCTAAAATATTTTTTTCCGGCGTTCGTTAAGATTATCTCTAAAGATTAGGGGGTAATATCATGATTGTTTAAGAGTATGAAGACTTCCATGTTCAGAATTCAGAACGCTGAAAAATAACAATTCAAGATAACGTTATACTAGACAAAGGAATCACTAGAACCCACGAATCCTGGGAAAAAAATAGCGACAACGGGTCTAAAATATTTTTTTTCTCGGCGTTCGTTAAGATTATCTGTAAGGATTAGGGGGTAATGCCATGATTGTTTAAGTCTACCAGGACTTCCATGTTCAGAATTCAGAACGCTGATAAAATAACAAGGCAAGATAACTTTATATCAGCTAAAGAAATCACTAGAACCCACGAATCCTGGGAAAAGATTAGCGACAACGGGTATAAAATATTTTTTTCTCGGCGTTCGTTAAGATTATCTGTAAGGATTAGGGGGTAATGCCATGATTGTTTAAGTCTACCAGGACTTCCATGTTCAGAATTCAGAACGCTGATAAAATAACATTGCAAGATAACTTTATATCAGCTAAAGAAATCACTAGAACCCACGAATCCTGGGAAGAGATTAGCGACAACGGGTCTAAAATATTTTTTTCCGGCGTTCGTTAAGATTATCTCTATGGATTAGGGGGTAATGTTATGATTGTTTAAGTCTATCAGGACATGCTCAGAATTTAGAACGCTGAAAAATAACAATGCAAGATAACTTTATACCAGACAGAGGAATCACTAGAACCCACGAATCCTGAGAAGAGATTAGCGACGACGGGTATAAAATATTTTTTTTCTCGGCGTTCGTTAAGATTATCTCTAAAGATTAGGGGGTAATGCCATGATTGTTTAAGTCTACCAGGACTTCCATGTTCAGAATTCAGAACTCTAAAAAATAACTATTCAAAGATAACTTTATACCAGACAAAGGAATCATAGAATCCACGAATCCTGAGAATTAGCGATTAGTGACAACAGGTATAAAATATTTTTTTCCGGCGTTCGTTAAGATTATCTCTAAGGATTAGGGGGTAATGTCATGATTGTTTAAGTCTACCAGGACTTCCATGTTCAGAATTCAGAACGCTGATAAAATAACAAGGCAAGATAACTTTATATCAGCTAAAGAAATCACTAGAACTCACTGTGTCACGGGCGTTATTTCAGTTTTTTCTTGGGAGCGAGGAAAACAAACATTTTGAAAGAATGAACTATTCTACGAGTATTTTGAAGCTATAACCGGACCCATATGTGTAATTTAGTAAAAGAAAAAAGA
>NC_091582.1:17568701-17571201 GCF_042767895.1 Penaeus vannamei | reverse complement strand
TACACACTTTACTCCAAATATCGACCGGGATATAGCAGCACAATTCCCCTATTTTCGCAAAATATCTAACCCATTCATTTACATAAGTCATCAATCTATCTCTAAAATATGTAACTTTTACACAAAACACCTATAACGAATATCGATCTCGGGTGCCAGACAACCCTGTGCGATCAGCTGTAAACAGACTGTAAAGCACTTTCCACACTGCCTGGCGCATTATTTTTTTTTTTCTTGCAAGACACACGAACTGAATAGTCTCTGGATCTGCAAATAAGTAGACGCTGTTTTTCTGACAAACAAACAAACGAAAACAAATAAAAAAAGGTCATGAAATGTTATGGGTAAGTATCTAATAGCAGGTGCAGGAAGGTTCTTTAGGTACAGATACTGAGAAACAGACAAACAAGTAATTAAACAGATCAATATAAAAGAAAAAAGACGAAGAGCGTTGTAAATATTATACAATATGATTTCCAAAAGCAGCTTTTCAGGGGTTTACTAGTAAATTGATAAATAAAGAAACACGAACAAAAAAAATATGATATGGAATTTACAGTCATAAACAAACACAAACAAAAAATTATGAGGTGGACATTTACAGCCATAAAGAAGCACAAACAAAACAAAAAAACATGATATGGAATTGACAGCCATAAACAAATACAAACAAACAAACAAAACATAAGATGGACGTTTACAGCCATAAACAAAACAAAAAACATAAGATGGACATTTAAACCCATAAACAAGCTCAAACAAACAAAAATATTAGATAGACATTTACAACCATAAACAAACACAAACAAAAACAAACATTAGACGGAATTTACAGCCATAAACAAATACAAACAAACAAAGAACTAACCCCTTCCATACCTACTACACTCGCAGACATGAAACAAGATCCAGACAAGGAGATAAAACTCCTAAGGAAAACATAAACGGACCAACATCATGTCATTTACGTCGATGCTTTCAGACAAACAACAACGGGATCCTAAGACTCCTGACATGCAAGGGGTAGAATCATACACGCTCATGACAGGGTGACTGTCATAAGAACAGCTGTTGCCTCAATCCTGCACGCCAGCAGAACACAGGTGCGCTATGGGTTTGGGACGCTATAATAATGAGATAATAATGGTAATGATTCAAATTATGGCATTAGGAAATTATTCCATTAGTATGTGTATATATATGCGTATATGTATATGTATGTGTGTATGTGTGTGCTTGTGTGTGCTTGTGTGTGTGTGCGTGTGTGTGTGTGTGCGTGTGTGTGTGTGTGTGTGTGTGTGTGTGTGTGTGTGTGTGTGTGTGTGTGTGTGTGTGTGTGTGTGTGTGTGTGTGTGTGTGTGTGTGTGTGTGTGTGTGTGTGTGCGCCTATTTCCGCGTGTGTATCTCGCCCTTTTCGGTTTCTTCAATTCGCGTCAGCATGTCCATCAATATTCCAATGACCTTTCTTCTGATTATTCAATTTCTTCTGAGATGAAAAACAAAATAAGTAAAAATGTCAAAAGTTGTTTTATTCAAATAGTTTTCATTCATAAAAAAAAAATATCTTGCAGTGTATTATAACGCTGTGTATTTTTTTACTCACGCGTGGCCTAGCTCTCCCTTCACTGACAAAGCTTTAAGAACAATTCGCACATAACATTTCCTCTCGGTTATATAAATTCAAGTAAATACTCAAAATAATGTACTTCCTCCTATCAGTAGTACAATATGACGTTGTTATTGATTATATTATAATTTTCTTTTTTTTATGACAGTACCACTACTCGCACTAGCGGATGAGCCAGCCTTAAAAAGGTGGTGGAGCCGAAAGTAGTCTTAACGTTGCGTTGAAGGTGCAGCGTTATAGGGGATCCGGGGTACGTGCTTATTGAAACTAGGTACTTGTAGAACACTCATGATCAAAATCAAACCTGTAAGAGAGTAAACTATCACAACTACACGCTTTGGCAACGTTGACGTCCTTAACCATCCTCCATTTTTTTTTTTTTTTTTTTTTTTTTTGCAATTTTGGAAAAATCTTGTGGATTATCTTTTTGATAAGTGGGGGGGGGGGGGTCCGGAGCCCCCATTCCCCCCGTGGTTCCGCCACTAACACATTAAACATACAATTACCAAGCCTAACTTATCCTCATAAGCTTTAGGAACATTTTAGCTTTGTTTCAACAAAAATGAAAAAAAAAACTGTCTCAATACAAAAGAATGCCGTTGGTATGCTGTTTTTTCTTCTTCTTCTTTCTTTCTTTCTTTTTCTTTTGACATTGTGGTCGCCTTTTCATCCGGACTTGAGGCTAATGCAGAATCATGCACACAAAATCACACGAAAACAAATAAGGAAAAAAATCATTAAACGAAAGAATAAACTTATCATATATAATTTGACATACGTAGCACATAAACATCCCTTTTCAGATCACCCCATACGTATAATCATGCTTATTAAACCGGAGCTGTCGTACCAAACTCACTCTCTATTGCGTGA
>NC_091582.1:17548701-17563701 GCF_042767895.1 Penaeus vannamei | reverse complement strand
ATCCACACTAACTATGCTGTTTTGCAGTCATTACCAAGCTTCATCGCGAATGTAACTGAGTTTGACTTCAGCTGTGGTGGACTCTGGCTCCCGAGGACGGCATGTGACACTCGACAAGTTTTGAGGCGAACGTATTGTCGAAACGCTTCTATTCTTTATCAGAATTCCGAGCATTTTGGCACGATCAAATACACGTGATGCCATCTGCCAATGGGAAGAGTAGAAAGTGAGGAACATGGTGATAAAAAACAGTGCAGACATTCATGGCATTTATTTATCTTTTTTATTCTGTTGGAAATACTAAAGAGATAAAATAAATATATAGGAAGGGCATTCGAAAATCCTTTCGTCAAGAAGCTGATCATTCAAATCCAAAAGCACACACGCACACACACACACACACACACACACACACACACACACACACACACACACACACACACACACACACACACACACACACACACACACACACACACACAAACACAAACACACACACACAAAAACACAAACACACACACATACACATACACACACACCTCTACCAGATACTCCCCTATCAAGCAACCTCACCAAACTCATACCGATATCATTTTTTCCCCTTTCTCCTCTGCTGCTTCCCTTCTTAACTCCCCCATCCAGCCCCACAACCCTTGCCCAAGCTCTGACACACCCAGCCCCACCCCCTCCACCTCCGAAAGCGCTGTTGACAACATCCACTAGCATTTCACTAACATCACCAGTTCCCACCACAGCAATCAAGTGAGTTAGCAGCAAGCCTACCCACCCATCTCGCTCCCTCAATTGCAAGCGATGGCCCAGATGACATCCCGTCAAGAATAATGCGAGATAAAAACCGTCTTAATTATGAAAAATATTTCTCTGGGATTTTATTAGCACTCGCAGGCAAATCTAGTTTAAGTAACATTTTACAGGATTTCCAGTCATGTGGCGGAATGGGTTTCATCGACCAAAATGCAGATGAACATCAAAAATTGAGAGAAATCTCTGATAGGGATTCGAACCCTCACCACCATTGCAAGGAACTTGCAAGACGGTCACTCTAACCACTGACATACGACCCGCTAAATGAAGTGTGCAACTAGGACCTATATAGCATCCATAAGCATTACCTACCTGCTCATGCATGAGTAAGGATAGCGAAGTTTTACACACACTCAACGTGGTCACTCGGTATATTTAGAAACAGCAGTTCAAATCCCAAAGCAGTTGCACACTCCTTTTAGTGGGTCGTATATCCGGGGTTAGAGTGACCGTCTTACAAGTTCCTTGCAATGGCGGTGGGGGGTTTGAATCACTATTGGAGAGGTTATATATTCATATCAGTGCAGTATGGCATTATTCCATCTTTCAGTGAATACGCCTCAGGATTTCTCTCCCTCCCCTTCTCATCGCTCTCAGTCTCTAGGAGGAAGTGAGGAGGGAAACTGAATCCCAGAGTGGCTAAGGACGAGATCCTGCAAGGTCCTAACACGCGCCATGCCTCTTATATGGGCGGGTCTGAGCGCGTGCACGCTCGGTGGTGGGCTTTGTGGGCGCAGGACGTGTGTGACGGGTTGGTGGGTGTAAGTGTATGTGTCTGGAGGGAAGGGGGAATTTTGTCTGTGTGTCTGTGTGTGCTTGTATGTGTGCGTGTGTGTTGGTATGCATTGTTTTTACTCATTTTTTCTCCTCCCTTTGCCTTTCCCCCCTATCCCATCCACCCCCACCCCCTCTCATTTACCCTCTCCCCCCTCCATTACCCTTCTCACATCCCACCCCCCATGTGCCTCTCCTCCCTCCTCCCTTCCTCCCCATTTCACTTACGTCCCATCTCCTTATCTTTCTCCATTATTCCTTTTTACCTATCTTCCCCCTCCTTCCTCTTCCCTTCCCCTACCCCTCTTCCTTACCTCCCCTGACCTCTCTCCCATACCCCCCTTCCGTTATTAATGTCAACTACAGATATTTACTAGATCTGATATAAAATTATAAGATTCTAAATTTATTTCAGCCAGCTATATAGATACACAGATAGATAGTTTGACTGAGTGACTGAACAGATAGAGTGATAAATAGATATACTGTATATAGACTGGACAGACTGATTGAAAATTGAATGCATGGATGATAGATAGATAAATCAATCTAGATGGATAAGCAGGTAGATAAATATATTGATACAGTATAGACTCAAATGAATAAAGTACCATAGGCAGTCCCATATATCTATAAAGGGTGAGGTCACTAACCAAAATTTACGTTCGTGTAAATAAAAAATATAAACATGAAGAAATTTAATCTGCATATATGATGTGCATATACTTAATTTTAACTTAAATTGCATAAAGTCACTGCATATACCTGCATTTTACTATAAAAGCTGAGCTTAAGGCAATAACGACTTTTCAAAATGATAAGATTCATTATATTATGAGTATGTCATCTTTGATATGGCAACCCCATCTGAATTTGGTAGGGGAAGCTTAGCAAATTTCAGGTACCTCTTGGGGCGGGGGGGAGGAGAAATGGGGCTATGCAAAACTATTTCGGGTCAGAACAAGCAACAACTTGCAAGGCCACCTCCACCTTCCACAGCAACATGTCCTATAGAAGGGGGAAGTCTGCTGCAAAGTATGAAATGTTTCTAAGACTTTGGTTCACGCTTGACAATTCAGTGATATCCTTTCTGAAAAACAATAACATTACTGCAAATTTACTTTTTATTTTATTGCAGCAATTCTTCCAAGTGAAAAATGGAGATCAAATTTGCCACCAGAAGGTAAAGTAAAAAGGACAAAGAAGTGTATATGAATTTCACGTGATATGTTGTCATTAGAATGATAGAATAATAGATGTTATAATAATGTTCCAAGCTTTTGAATCTCCAAAGTTTACAATATTCTGCCTTATTTATAATGTCAGTATTTTTATATGTTCTATGGTATTAATTAATACTTTCCCATAACTTTAAACATTTTTCCTCCTTCAACTGCAAATTGCATGAAACCTCAGCATTTTTATATACAGCTGCAATGACAATAATATCAATAATTTTACCTATATTAAAAACACACAATTGAAAAATGGAAAATGAAAATGTATAAAATTTTCTAAATATATTTCAAACAAACAAAAGATAATAGTGACTAGTCTACTGCATTGATTTTTTTTTCATTAAAGACTACTCCAGGTAATTTGTTCAATAAATACCAGTTTACTAACTATCAAGGCTTTTGTGAAAATACTGCAAAACTATCCTTTCTCTTAATATACAAGATTACAATTAAGAAATATGTAAACATTCCTATAATTGATGGGTAAACCTTTAATAGCTTGTAAAAGATACTGACAATACCTTTAATAAAACATGTACTGATTTGGTATTGGCCTTTACATTCAAAAACCACTTGATACGTATATTTTTTATACTTACATGGAGTACACCATGCAATTCCAAATCATATCATATATTCCTAAGACAATTTACAGAAATATGATACAACAAAAGTAATAAATAATTACACAAATTTTTGGAAAATCATATAAAGACCATAAAACGTACCTTTACTATGCAAAAGCATTATTAATCTATCTGGTAAGATAGATTGCTTGTAAGTGTTTGCAAATTGTAATAAAATTTATTTTAAAACATAGTTGCCATTTATACAAAATTTCATAACACACTAATACCATATCTAGACTATATGATGTTATACATGTCTGGATGTATAAGGCATGCTGTTCAATGTGTAAAAAGTGCTTTAGGCTGCATTATTGCCCTAGTACTACATATGTAGAAATACAGGTGATAACAAAGAGCTTTCCAACACTGGAAGGTGTTTACGTCTCTTTCTTTGTGAAGTTATTGAATCTCTTAATGTTTTTTTCTACATTTGTAACAGACATAGTCCTACATGCTGTATTGTGTCAAGCAAGTTTTCAAATCAATTAGAGTTTATGATACTAAAAATCATGTGAAAATAACAGGTGATAACATTTCTAAAAATCCCACTGCTAAAATTAATATTACATTTTAACTTAACTAAATAAATGCAAACTACCTCTATTAGTAAGCGTAGATAAACAAGGCTTTAGAAATACAGCTTTTACTCTCCCTTGAAAATAATTTGAATTCAGTGCGGGCATTTCTTCCCTTTGCTTAATATGCAAACATGTAAAGAAATTACAAATCACCACTTTTAAGGCTTATTGGAGTATTAATTAAAAAGTACTATTACTCTAATATCAAGTAATACTAAAGAAAAATGTTAGTAGTAAAAGCAAAAAAATAGTGAAATTGCCCAGTTACAAACTCAGCTACATCTTACAATTATTTGCTGTATTTATCATTAATCAAACAATCTCTTCTTATTCCCCTAACTTGCTCTGCAGCTCTGGTTACAATAAAATTATTAGTGTATGCATTTCACTATCAAAATTCCTATGAAGGTCCAAATATAAGATAAGGACTTTATAAGGAAAATACATCATTATGCATCCAAACATTACACTAACCTTATTTTACACAACAAACTAAATAAAATATTTTGTATAATATATAAACATGTAAGTGAACAGTAATAACAAACAGTAACATAAGCAGTCTTTATCAATCTTCTTGTATGAATGATTGCTGTCAAATTACAGAAATAAAAATGAAAGATAATATTTGGTGATATGTTAGTACACAGGTGTAATTAGCACCAAATTACCAATGATCACTACAATATGCACATAACATTTCATTGACTGTTGCCTGAGATATGTTCCGAGATTTGAGTAACAATTACTTGGAAGTAATTTCCAAAATATGTTATTGTAACCCTATCAACATAAACCTCTAATGATATAAACTTTGAGGTATTCTCTATTACCGAAATTAAATTAACGTATATATTTTAATGTTATCTCTAAAATCTGACACAGTACAGCACAAATGTTAAGATTTTTTAAATTTAAATTAGAATTTAAATTAATTATTTAAATATTAAACAATTCCAGTCTTTTTTTCATAATTCTTATAATCATCAAATTTAAAAAGTAATAATTTAAAAGTTTACACAAGAAATCCCATGCTGCCAGGTGGCATGTATGTACATACTATGGCTGTTGTGGACCAAGTAACAGTGGCATCCCATCATGACCATTCCTGCACCATTGGTTCATCGGAAAGAGCTCGTTTTTCTCTGACAGTAGTAGCATCATTTCTATGAAAAAATATTTAGGCAATAGCACATACAGTTAAGGTAAACCTTTAATTCCTTTTTTCTTTTTTCTAATGATATCAAAATATAAGCATTTAGGTGCCTAATGTTGGATGCAAGCTACTGAACTAGCTGGGCACAAACAGAGGAAACTGTCGATCCGTGCAAACAACCCCATTTTAATGGCCACAAGCCAAATTTTTACCAAAGTGTTAATGTGTTAACCTATACAAATATATAAATGAGGCTTCTAGAGGCTTGCAGTAGGAGCTGTCAACACATCATGCATGTCTTGGAGAGATGTCGAAAGAGCTCTACAGAAATCTTCACCTCTTGTTTCTTTTGATGTGAGGTATGTGCTTACGAAGAAGTTTAGCCTGAATGGGAGAAAAATCAAAATAAATAATTTTGTATCATGTTCATATACAGACTATTCTAACAATAACTAGACTATGGGATTCCTGACAAGTGATACTCTTTATGAAATAAATAATCAAAATACACATATAACAGTGGCCACTGAAATTAAATAATTATATCCAGTATATCTAATGCACTTATGAATATTCTGTGAGAAAAAATATGATAATTTTAAGTGTCATGAAAAAAATAACAGCAAATTTTGAATTCAACTATAACTTCAGATAGTAAATAAAGCTTGTTAACATAGAAGAAATTACTTACTTGTCAGGGAGCATGTTATAGAAGCAACCATAGCCATCCTGGACCATGGCTGCTACTCCTCCTACAAGTGGAGTATAACCAGTTGTACTCGAAGACAGTACAAAGTTGCCTCCACCACCACTGAAAAAAAAAAAAAAATCATATAATTACAAAACACATTTTTTTTTAACTATCACATAATCTGTCTAATTCTAAGTTCTCCAATCCATTATCATTACAAAAATAATTGTCTCACCTCTTCACATAAGCCGGATCTAAGAAGATCTCAGGCGTGTCCATTCCAGCTTCCAGGGCAATGATGTAAAGACCAAAGAGATGACGATCAATGCCTTCATTTTTCTGGCAATGATTCATCAATTCATTGTGCATCTTCACGGCACTGAAGAGCTTGGTGCGTTTTTCACTTGTCTGGATGAAGATGAGAAAAAGTAATTGGCTACTTGTCTCTGATTACTCACTTAAGCATGGTTAACAAGTATCTCACCTATTTTGTGTATTATCAGTACATCAATCGTGCCTAAGACTAAGCCTGCCTCTAGGAACATAATTTTTCCTCATATAAATTTCTGTGATAAAGCCTCAGTTGAAGACTTTCCTTAAGGGTTTTCTCACCCTTTATTATAGTTATATTTCCGGCATTTGTAAGGCCCCCCAAAAAGAATAATTGCCTAATTACATTTTTACAATTTTAAGAAAATTGGGAAAATCTACCAGAATTATTAGTTCAATAGAAATATACAGACAACCTACTTCTATTGGATTAACCAGCTACCATTATCTCTTTGTACAAGCTGTAGATTTCTAATAAAATTGTCTATATATCAGTGAACAGCAAAACTCTATCTTGTTGTATGGTTGCCAAAACTATTTGGCAACATTTAATGTTTTGGTACAGTAGGTTCTTACTACCATATCATTAACAATGCAATAACCAAACAGAATACATACAAATCTACAAAACTGAAACAGGAAATGTTCTGTTTTTCAAATATAATGAAGGAAGAACTCGGCTCTCACACAGCTCCACTACAATCACTATTCAAAATTTGCAGAAGTTTATCTGCTTTTTCTGAATTAAAAAACATACCGAAGCTTTAGGATTAAGCATGGAGCGGGCAAATTCCACAGCCTCCACTGTGCATGACCGCATGGTTTCTGTTCTTCCATTATAAAACTGTCTAGTAGTTGCAGTTTCATAGGTTGGTGCTGGTCTGGAAAATGGATCATCATCAGAGCCTTCTCAATTACTTTTTTTTCTCTCCAGTATTACAAAAAGAGAAAAAAAAAAGAAAGAAAAAATAAAAACAGACTACAAAGTTGTAAATATATCATCAAGTTTTATCAAAGATTTTCCTACGATAAACCCTACATACTTTCCGTGGAGACGAAAATAAGCCAACTGCATGCTCATCTGTACAAAGGCATCTGGATGGAGTTTGTTATTTTTGATGAAGTCCTTTCCATACGTAGAAAATGTATAATATCTCACATCTATGTTCTTGGTCTGGAATTAAGAAAGTTAAACTATGATAAATATCTGAAGAGCAACTAGAAAAGGAAGGAAAGAAGAAATAAATAAAAAAGCAAAAGTGCTTTGAAAGAGTAACCAGCTAGTACAACTATCATGACAATTTTTAAACACGAACAATAACAAAAACCTACTGAAATAAATATTACATGGAACAGGAATAAGAAGATGAAGCAGATAACCAAGCAAAAGAACTTAGGAAAAAAAACATACATACCAAGGCCAAACTGGTTTCCTTAGCAGCAGGGATGGCAGCCATGATTTTGCTGTCAAGGTCAAAGTTCACAAGGGACGGCATAGGGAATTCTCGCACAGTAGGGTTGCCTCTCCAGGTTCCCCCCATGTCTTCCAACAACAAGTGCTGGTAATGGGCCATGACCACTGTTACCATAGCATCATAAGGCGTGTGCTGAATGAGAAGTAATATTTCATTAATTGAAAATTGAATAACAACCTCCTCATAAAAGTCTCGATAGCATCAATAATGATAATAAAAGTATCCACAATGGAAAAAATAGTTTTATAAATCACATTTACACAACAAACAGCAGAAATATTTATGAGCTTGGATCTTCCATGGATACTATATGAGATTTATGAATATTAAAAAGTAATCCTCTTACATCATTGTTTGTAGCACCAAAGCCATTTCTTGTCATGATGGCCGTCAGACTCTTGTCTGCCCAGCGATTTGTTGTGTCTCCGCACAGTGCCTCCCAGCATAACTGTTGAATTTTCAATTAATATCTAATACTGATTCATCAGATTTTAATAGTAACAAATGATATTCTACTTTATATTTCCATAACAGGAAATGTTCTGTTTTTCAAATATCATGAAGGAAGAACCTATTTTACTCATCAGCATTTTTACTTTCCCTGAAATGATTTCAATTCCTGAAAGAAAAAGTCCGTAAGTCCCAATAATCCCTTCTTTAGCTATGCTAAAATCAGTTCCATTCCTTTCCTAGTAATTTGTATTAAAGGATAATCTCACATGACCTACAACGTTCATATTAGAATAATGGCAAATATCATATTCAAGAGGTAAAGTAAAACACGATTAAAAAAACAACCCACCTCCTCAAAGTTTGCTGGAGAAGTGTCATCCATCACAAACACAAACAATGCAGATTCTATATGGTCTAAATTCTGGGAGTTGTTGAGACTTAGGGATTTCAGCCAATCCCGATTCTGTAAAAAAAAATTATATGTATATATATTACATACAGAAATACACAAATACATACACACGTGTATATACATATATCTATATTAATCTATCTATCTATTTTTTTTTTTTTTTTCTCTCTCTCTCTCTCTCTCTCTCTCTCTCTCTCTCTCTCTCTCTCTCTCTCTCTCTCTCTCTCTCTCTCTCTCTCTCTGTCTCTCTCTCACTCACACACTCACTTACACACTCAC
Source organism: Penaeus vannamei (assembly GCF_042767895.1). NCBI lineage: Eukaryota > Metazoa > Arthropoda > Malacostraca > Decapoda > Penaeidae > Penaeus > Penaeus vannamei. Next base: position 17,554,861 of record NC_091582.1, on the reverse strand, counting down.
TCCCACACTCACTCACTCACTTACACACTCACTCACTCACTCACACACTCACTCACACACTCACTCACTCACTCACTCACTCACTCACTCACTCACTCACTCACTCACTCACTCACTCACTCACTCACTCACTCACTCACTCACTCACTCACCCACTCACTCACTCACTCACTCACTCACTCACTCACTCACTCACTCACCCACTCACTCACTCACTCACTCACTCACTCACTCACTCACTCACTCACTCACTCACCCACCCACTCACTCACTCACTCACCCACTCACTCACTCACCCACTCACTCACTCACTCACTCACTCACTCACTCACCCACTCACTCACTCACTCACTCACTCACTCACTCACTCACTCACCCATCCACTCACCCACTCACACACCCACCCACCCAACCCACCCACTCACTCACTCACTCACTCACTCACTCACCCACTCACCCACCCACTCACCCACCCACTCACCCACCCATTCAACCCACCCACTCACTCACCCACTCACCTACCCACTCACTCACCTACCCACTCACCCACTCACTCACCCACTCACTCACCCACTCACTCACCCACTCACTCACTCACTCACTGCAATAAAAACAAAATGGTGAGAACTTTACTTTTGCCCAGTTTTCTCTAGTGTCACAGGTGAGGACAGGAAGACCAGCCCCAGGACCCATGGCATCGCTCCTTTCACGAATGTGCCTGAATTGTTGCTCTAGCTCTGGGGGATTCATGGCCTTCCCTGAAGTTTAGATAAAGAAAAAAATAAATAGCATCAAAATCATATAATTATGAAATAGGTTTGTAGGATAAATCTTTCTGCAGTCATATCTGTTAACCACATGCCATCGCATACATGCCATGCCCACTGTGTTTAATTTAGATGGCTCCACAAGTACTAAGGCACCAATGATGACAACTATCTGTCTCACCTGTTTATCCTTTTCCTTGATTTTCGATGATATTGTTTGGCATTTGATATTGGTGTTAGTAATGTCAATAACACTAAAGCAATTTTGATGTTTATAATAAAAATAGCAGTATCAAAACTAATAGCATTAGTAATAAAAGTGTTTTTCCCGCAAACCCAAGTAAAGGTGAAATCAGGTGAGGTCACAAAGTCTACTAATTGGCTAAGCACTGGCAGAGCCATCTGTGTGCAGTGACATTTAACAAAACAATATCAAAGGGAACACAACATTTTTCTGGGGGCACTGGATTAATTTACATATTCATTTTACTAAATTAAATATATTAATCAAAGCTAAGAGCCTTTTAGCTCACTAACTGCCAATGTTGCACCAATACACTGAAAAAACTAACCTAGTCCATTTCACAAACAAAAGACAGTCACACTATGACAGAAACACCAGTCATACCTTCAGAATCCCAAGGATGCACGGTCCAGATGTGTCCATGACAAAGAACAATCAGATGATCTGGGCATTCGCCTTCATCCTCTACAATTTCAAAATTAAAAGAATATATTATTAAGCAAAGGGATATCATTGGAATAATAAAAAAGTATGGATAAAGCATTGTATAATACATGTAGACAATTTTAAATTTTTACTCAACTTAAGTTAACAATACAGAATACTCTGAAATATCATCTAAGGTGTAATTAGCTAGGACAAAACTCAAGGTGTTTTTTATCTCAACTCACTTGTCTTCCATCTGGTATACAAACTATCTGCTCCTTGGCCAGGTATTCTTGAACAATTGAACAGTCTCCTAAACTGTTCCATACTAAATCTTGTTCCCTGAAAGTTCAAATTTCTTCCTAATGAACAGTCATACTGGGTTCCAATCCATCTATCCACACAACAGAAAAAAATCAAGAATGGAAGAAAAAACAAGTAAAGAGAAAGAGAAAAAGAAAAGAAGAAAAAAATCGCATAGATGAAAGAAATGGGACTCAAAATGCACTGCACATATATATATCAAAGTATGTGAATACATACAATTGAATATAAATCATATTCACCATTAAAATACTTATAAAGAATATCTTTGCATCTGCAAATGAAAAGGAAATCAAACTTACATCTTTTGCTTTTTGAGGCATCAAGCGTTCTTCTCTTAGAAGTACGAAGAAATCAAGCATTGCCCAGATATACAATGCTGCATACTGTTAAAAGAAATACATAAAATAAATACATAATGAATCATCAAGACAAAATAGAAACTATTCAACCACAAACCCTAGCAACCCATAAATACATGATACATCATCATTATCATCAACATGCATTATAATCAGTATCATTAGTCTAAGCAATCTTAAACACAATACATATTATCACTATCATTAGCCTCTTGGATCCGGGTGACATGACCATCACATCATGGAAAAATTTGCCTTATGGACAGGTGACATGAATATGCCATAATGAAAAAAAAATGCAGGAGGCTGTGGTGACAAGATTACACCATCATGAGAATTTTGGCTGACGGTAGGGATGACAGGAATAGCATTATTTGCATCGATAAAGAGTGGAATGTATCGTCAGTAAGTGAGTGAGTGAGTGAGTGAGTGAGTGAGTGAGTGAGTGAGTGAGTGAGTGAGTGAGTGAGTGAGTGAGTGAGTGAGTGAGTGTGTGTGTGTGTGTGTGTGTGTGTGTGTGTGTGTGTGTGTGTGTGTGTGTGTGTGTGTGTGTGTGTGTGTGTGTGTGTGTGTGTGTCTGTGTGTGTGTGTGTGTGTGTGTGTGTGTGTGTGTGTGTGTGTGTGTGTGTGTGTGTGTGTGTGTGTGTGTGTGTGTGTGTGTGTGTCTGTGTGTGTGTCTGTGTGTGTGTGTGTGTGTGTGTCTGTGTGTGTGTCTGTGTGTGTGTCTGTGTGTGTGTCTGTGTGTGTGTGTGTGTGTGTGTGTGTGTGTGTGTGTGTGTGTGTGTGTGTGTGTGTGTGTGTGTGTGTGTGTGTGTGTGTGTGTGTGTGTGTGTGTGTGTGTGTGTGTGTGTGTGTGTGTGTGTGTGTGTGTGTGTGTGTGTGTGTGTGTGTGTGTGTGTGTGTGTGTGTGTGTGAGTGAGTGTGGGTGTGTGTGTGTGTTTGTGTGTGTGTGTGTGTGTGTGTGTGTGTGTGTGTGTGTGTGTGTGTGTGTGTGTGTGTGTGTGTGTGTGTGTCTGTGTCTGTGTCTGTGTCTGTGTCTGTGTGTGTGTGTGATAAATTGTAATCATGTGTAAATGAGTGGACACATGAAATACAATAAGAATTATAAAAAAATTACTATTATCATTATTGTCATTATCTTCGATATCATCATCATCATCATAATTATTTTCATTACTATCATTATTACTATCAATACTATTCATAGTAATTATCATCATCAACATCATCAATATCATCATTTTGTAAAATTATCATTACAATTACTATTACCATTATCATTATTATCATAATTATAATCATTATCCTTACTATTACTATTAATACTACAATCATCATAATTATTTTCATCATTATGACTACCATTATAATCATTATTGTTATAATCATTATCATAATTATCATCATTATTACTATCATTATCAATATCATTATTATCATTATCATTATTAATATCATTATGATTACTATCACTATTATTTTTATGAATCATCAAAAGAAAAAAACTTACTCTAAAAACCTCTTCAAACGATGGCTGCCACAAAGTTAAGTTTAGAGGCATGGGTCCAGTGGTGTTCATGGTGGGCAGGATTGGGTCTCGTACTGTTAGGTAGGCATAGTGCAACCACCAGTCCTCAAGCTGCCGTGATTAGAATTAATTAATAGATCTGATATTCATCGATAAGTAGTTCTGAATAGGGTTTCAGATCATACCATGATGGGCATGGGGAGATAAATTCAATAAAGATATCAAAAGTTAGAGTGACAGAGTCTGAAGTAAGCAAAACCTACATTTCATGATGTTTTGTAGCAGGAACTAGATCTACACTTTTTCTCACTGAAGTGAGGAAAAGTATTTCTTTCATCTAATTTAAATAGAGATGCTAATTGTGAAAAATTATGACCTGACGCTAAGGTTACAAGGAAAGCAGTTAACCCCTTCCTGCCGGATGGTATGTTAATATATCCCATGACTGTTGTGGACCAAGCAGTGGGTGGCATTGCCTCATGACCATTCCTGCGGCATTGGTTCATTGTTTACCTTCACCTGAAGTGAAGGTAAACATTCACATTCTCATTATTTTTTTTAATGATATCAAAATATAAGCTTTTAGGTGCCTAATGTTGCCAGAAAATTACCAAATGAGCTGGGGCTAACAGGGGTAACTGACAATGTGTGCCACTAGCCAAATCTTAAACCCAGGGTTAATGTGTTACCTAAATATGGCTATGCTCGTTCCTCAGAAATAAAACATGTACTTTAATAGATAAGAAAAAGAGACCTTTTTGTACACATTTTCGATCTATAGGATCCCTTCTTCATCAGTTCAAAGATGGGTTTGTCTACTTCATGATCAAATGACAAGCAACTTGATGGAACAAACATGCATATGAATGGAATCCATTGAAAGATTTTTGTAATAAAAAGCTTTGATACATAATAAAGATATATAGGTGAGGAGACCTTTGAAATCTTATAATCCTTAAGGAATGTACTCGCTTGAGAAATATGGTTGATGATATATTCACTAGTACCTGAGACCCCGGATGAATTAGTTGCAGATATCCTTCAAAAGGGGGATAACACCAAATTTGGTTCTTCCAAAGGGAAGCAATGAATATTACTTTTCTTTGATATTGCCATAATGAAGAATCACTTTGATCAAGGTTGTGAGTGAGGAAGATAAAGGTAGGTGTAACACCCTTTTCCCCATTTTTTTGAGAATTATCTCTTGTGAGTTATCTCTGTCCTTTAAATTAATTTATCTAATCTGTGACCTTCTGTCAATGCAAGTCAGTCAATCTCTGGATGTCCTGCTCCAAATCCTAATGAAAAGAAAGTTTTGCGTGATACAATTCACTCCACAGCTGAGGGTTTGTCTCTGAATTGGGGATCTGCTAAGAGGTTCTAAGACAATGGAATTAGAGAAGCAATGAGATGACAAATTTACTTTGAAGAGGGGCCTCTCAAGTGAGTCAATCCCTTAATGTTGATGTAAAGAATGACTGACATATGGTCTAAAAAAATAATAATTGAGGAATTCACTTCTGGTATCTCTGACACAGCTATGAGGAATGTCTTTGAGACTGAGGCATTTCATCTCTAAAAGGGGGTTTACAATCCTCAGCTTACAGGGCCTAGTGAGAAATAGTAACCCCTTCCTATATTTGACACGAGACTGAAAAACTTTTTGATCTTAACCTAAACAAGGTTATTTTTCATCACTTCATTGAGGAAACATGAAGACAAATTTCCTGCTGTATATTAGGAAAAAAACTCATTGACATGTATTAGCAATCTGTGTTGATATCATATAATAATAATATACAAAAGTTTATAAGGAGTGTCTGATATTTAGTATTACTCAGTTAGGAACGAATAAAAGGAAAGAAAAAAAAGATAATACTAGAAGAAAGAGAAGGGAAAAAAAGCTAGAGAAAGAGAATGAAACATCAAGGCAAAAAGGTGATGAAGCAAAGATATTTTATTTCAGACAAAGAAAAGAGATGAAGCCCCACCCACCCCTTAAATACAATACCTACAAAAAGACAAGAAATTATAAACAAATACTTACCCAGTTTTTCTTACTTGCTGCAACAGCCACTAACTTCTCATGGAGGTCTTTGCCGACACCATTAGCAAACTTCTTTACTATTTCTTCGGTGTTTTCATACTCTTCGTTACTAACATGTGGTCGTACCCACATGAGGTATCTGAAAAAATAAAGAATAAGAATAAATATAAGAATAAGAATATGAGTAAGAGTAAGAGTAAGCATATGAAAATAACAATTTTCTTTGCAATGAAAACTGTAATGTTTAACGTCAAGCCACCTGGGAAGGCATGTGTGTACATTACATGCCCACTGTTTGTTTAATTGACTAATTGTTTTTACACACTGACAATTTAACATTATTACAATAAAATATCACTGTGCACTGTACCTGTCAAGAGTGTCCTGTAGGGGGGGTACTGGTAAAGGTGGAAGATCATCAAAGCTGAATGTCTTCTCATTTCCACTTGTATAGATAACTTC
>NC_091582.1:17516201-17533701 GCF_042767895.1 Penaeus vannamei | reverse complement strand
ATTTAGCCACAATTAGCTATTCTTTGAATGTGCTCTAAGGTACCTCGCAACTTCTGCCTCATGGCGATCATAAAGTTCATAGACATCAAGGGGTAGTTGTTCTTTGCCCTTTTCTTGAAGGATATTATTAAGTTCATCGATGGCTTCATAGATGAGATCTTTCAGTTCACGAGTATATGGGTTAAGGTCTAGAGGCACATTTTTGGATGGCTTCCTCTTAAAAAGGCCATCAGTGTGCTGACCAAGACAATAGAGACGATCTGAGTTCTCGACAAGTTTTAAGTACTGTATTACTTTTCTCATTTCTTCTACTGGGTTCTGCTTGAGGTGCTCGTAATGTATTATGTGAATATCCTCTGGTTTGCTATGCGTCAGCCAGTCCATATAGAAGTCTCTCCACAACTGAATCTTCAAGGAAACAAACTCTGCCCAGCCTATTAAAAAGAAAAGAAAAGAAATAATAATTGGAGACATCCAAGTCAGACTACAAATCATATACCAAATAAATGAAGGTTGATTTAATTTTGCACAATTATATCAACCTCATAAAGACAGCCAAAATTTGCTCAATTCATCATGAACATACTTTTTTCCTCAGTCCAAATAAAAACAAAATACTAGCACAAACCAACGGAAACTTGAACAAAGCTTTATACCTTTTCCTACAAAGTGTGCCTTGGGAGCATAACCCGTGTGGCCACCAACATCCAAGTGCCGGTGGGATATGAGAGCTTTGAATGGATTGCGGATGATCAACACACCCTGATGACTCAACTCATCCATGTGATTCTGGTTTATCTGAAGAGAGAAAATTATTTTATAGTAGATGATTTAATTAAGCAGTCTGGGGTCATTTCTACTTAGTATGAAAACACTTGCAAGTTTGTTTGTTTTCCTAATTTATAATCCCTTGCAATTTCCTTTGAAACTGGCTTCATTTTCATATAGTGGTACTGAAAATTCAAGTAAATGAAATAATTATGAAAATGGTCATATTAATGTTATTTAATCTAATAAAGTGCCACATTATGTAATATATGACCTTAGTCTCCTTGTGATAAATTGCACCATTATCTAGGTCAACACCTCCAAGATCATCCATGTTCAAAGCAATTTTCTATATATGTATATATTATGCATACTTACAGTTCCATACAAAATATATAGTAAAAATATATATCAAAAGTATCAGGATATGATTAAAATTATATCCTTTGTCTCGTGTTATTATTCTTCAGATATAAAAGTGTAATTTCTTACCCTCTGCTCATGTGGTAGTTTCATAGCATCTCCTGTTGTGTATCCATGGCTTTTTTGCAGAATTGTCATGCCGGAGTTGTACATAACACCTTCACCATACATTCCTAGAATAGATACTTGCAATGTAAATACTGTATAATGTTCCTCAGCATTTTTTACTTTTGAAGTGTCTGTCTCCCTGCAATGATTATATTGCATCTCTGTTCTATTATTCTAGTGCCATAGTTATATTACAAATTAAATCTAAAACACAATAAAAAAACTAAAAATGAAAATAATAATAATAATAAAAAATAGAAAAAAATAATCCTTTTGATATTTAACTTCTAATAAAAAAGTGTTCTCAGAGATTACAAGGACAATAGTAATATCATGAAACAAATATAAAAATACAGAGAAAACTATGGTTACATTACCTTTTCTTATCAGTGAGCTGTCATCATAAAGGGATCCGGTAAAGATGCCTGTTGCTCCCTCAATCAAATACCTGTTAGAGTACAAAATTAAGATCATATAATCTTCTAAACATGTCATTCTCATGGTTTATATTTTGTGAGAATACTGAAAGGAACAGTCATTTTTAGAAACATATCTTTGGACAAGGTTACATCCTCCTTATGGTATGAAATCACTTGAAATGAAATGCACTGTAAAAGCTTTTTTATAAGACCACTGAAACTTTAAAAACTTTGTCCCCCTCTCATCACAATACTTTACCATAGTACTGCTTGACCTTTGATATCAAGCACATTTATTTGTTTAAAACATTCAACATTGTTTTGCAAACTGTTACACTAACTAAAACTACATTTGCAAAACCAGATGTTTTATTACTAAATACTGCTAATGCAGTTAGATACTGCTCATTTCTTTATTGTATGAATGAATTTCACTTTTGTATTACAGCCTAAATGTTTCTTTGTTTCCTTATCACAACTTTTCCTGATACTTTCAAACTTCAAATGCATTTCATATTTTGTAACATACACTGATAATCATGTAATGCACAGCACTTAATATATTGCAACAGCCAATATTCATATTGTGTCTACATCTTATTGAAGGTGGCACACAATTTTAAATCTCTCCCAGGAACAATGCATATCAGCCTGAGCATTATTTATGTCCAAGTAACATCCACATTCAGCCATTTACAAACCTAATCCACGTATTGCCAGAAGATGGGAAAGAGGCAAGAGCTCTGGTAGGTAAGGACTCTGGTGGTCTGAAGGAGTTGCTGTAGTTGGCACAGGCCCTGTGGTTTGCCCATGGGTAGTGGGTCCTGCAAGGTAATTCTTTGTTAGGAAGTGCTTATTATGGAAAGAACACCCATGGAAGGCAAAGTGAAAAATTGTTTGATCTACATCTAATTACCTCACAAAAATTATATATTCCAATTATAAATTGCTGATGTAGGTATAAGCATACTGACCAACAAAAAAATGTAAGTTTTCAATTAACTTAAAATAAATATTCCTTAAAAAAACACACAGATAATAATCCTTACAAGTTATGGAAAATTTTATACTGCGGAAGCCAAGCTGTTGGCATTGTCTTCTTCAGCGAAATAGGGAATCGGACAGTCTTCTGGGGGGTGGAGACCAGCTCCTCGCCTCCACCGGGTCGTGCCACCACCTGGTTCTTCGCTCGTAACTGTTCGATGTAAGCCTTCTCTTGCATAGCTCGTAGCTGAGGGGGTTGAAGTGTGTTTTACCATATTTTTTTAAAAGAAACATACTCAGATATTCATCAAAAGGATTTATGGTGAGGAGATAAAGATAACAAGTGAGCATGAGAGGGCCACGAATATAAACCCAAGCTTACTTTCGTGACTCGCTGTTCCATTTCCTTCTTCTCCTTCGGTGACATGCGATCTATGAGCTTCTTTTGCCCTGCCGTTAACTTGTAGCCATGTTGCAGGGCTGTCAGGGCAGTTTCCTGTGCCTTCATGACGTGCTCTGCTGCCTTCTCCTTGGTACGGGGCACATCCATGGCATCCTTGGAATGCGGAGATGGGGTCAATAAGGAGAAAGGAGGAAGACACGGGAGTAGGAGAAATGAGTGAGACACAGGGATAAAAGAAAGAGAAATGAGGGAGATAGAGAAATAAGGAATAAGAGGAGGAAGAATGGGAAAGAGACGGAAAAAGAAAAGAATGGAAAGTAGGAGATAAATGATGAAGAGAGAGAGAAATGAGGAGAATGAGGAGAAAAAATATAGGAGAAGACGGGAAAATGGGGTAAAGGGGAGGAGGAAAGCATTACATAAAAGATATACAGAACAACAACAACAAACAGACAACTTTAAAATGCACCAACAAATAGAGCCACAACCCTCAAGAGTGCCAGCCCGAAGACCAACTCACCTGCGCAAATCGTGCCACGGGATCCTGCGCGCTGGAGCCCCCTCCTGCAGGAGCTCTCTGGCGGTGCTCCCCCCCGGGCCTCACCACCTCCTGCACGTGTCCTACGCCGGTGTCCTGCGGGTGGGGAGGGAGGGAGGGGGTTAGCCCTTCAGCGACCAAGTGTGTGTGTACATATATGTGTACACACTGGTTTGTATAAATACATGTGTGTACATTTGTGTGTATGCGTGTATGTATGTGCGAGTATGCATGTATGTATGTACATACAGATGTATGTATACGATATATGTATACATGTATGTATACAGTGTATGTATACATGTATACTAATACTAATATGCTATACTAACACATGTATACATGGGTGTATATATGTATACTTGTATGTAACATGTACATATACATATATGTGCACTTGTATACATGTGCATGCACATGTATACATGTACAAATAATACATATGTATAAATGTTTGTATGTGTACATGAGCATGTCCCTGCTCACGCGTGTGTACACGTCAAGACGCGCGCACGCACCTTAGCGTCTCTGCCCGCCTCCGGATGCTCCAGCACGGGCAGGTTGAACGCCCCCGGGGCCGCCGCCGCCGCCGCAGGGGTCTCCGCGGGGGCGCCCCTCGGAGTCTCCTCGGGGGGCAGCTCCCCCCGGGAGGCCCCCCCGCCCGCCGAGGGCCCCGCCGCCAGGGGCTTCGGGGCCGTGTAGTCGTCCTCCTCTTGGTGGATCCTGCGAAGGACGTGCGGGGGGGCGCGGGGTGAGAAGGGGGCGGGGTGCGGCGTGAGGGCCAGCGCCAGGAGGGACAGCGCCGCCCCCGTGATGAGACCCACCAGGGCGCGCCGGCCCCCGGGGCGTCGACCAAGGCAGCACAGCCGCATCATGCCTGGAACGAGAGAGAAGAGTCAACAGGAGCTCGCCCAGACGTCTCAAGAAGCGCGTGGCACACTGCGAGGAATCATTCGAGCCTCGCTTTGTCTTCCTTTCTTTCTCTGACCCTTTTTTTTTCTTTCTTTCTTTCTCTGGCCCTTCCTTTTCTTCCTTTCCTTCTCTAACCCTTTTTTTCTTTCTTTCTTTCTCTGGCCCTTCCTTTTCTTCCTTTCTTTCTCTGACCCTTCTTTTTCTTCCTTTCTTTCTCTGACCCTTCTTATTCTTCCTCACTTTCTCTGACCCTTCTTTTTCTTCCTTCCTTTCTCTGACCCTTCTTTTTCTTACCTTCTTTCTTTGACCCTTCTTTCTTATTTCTCATTTTTATCTCCAACTGTCTCCGTCATACGAACATTCTTTACCTGCTTAAACGTTATAGATAGATCGATAACCAGGTAGATCCATGCATACACACATACATATATTAATAGGTAGATATATATATATATAGGATACAGATAAACAGACAGACAGAGAGACACAGGTAGGTAGATAGATAGATAAACAGATATATATACACAAAATGATAAATAGACCGATAGACAGACAGACAGAGACACAAGGATCTGTAAACGACAGAAATACCCCCCCCCAAAAAAAAAAAAAATAATAATAATAAAAATAAAAATAAATAATAATAAAAAAATAAAAAATAAAAAAATAAAATAACAAATAAATAAATAATAAACAAATAAATAAACAAAAAAAAACATAACGTACAAACCTCCACCTCAACCGCCCGCCCACCCCGCCCGTCAGAACCTCCTTAACGCGCCCATTCCTCCACCGCCTGTCACTGCCGGATTACTCCACTGTCACTCCCGGACTAGGACAAGGTCACGCCCGCGACCGGAGGACGTGAGAAATGCGCGGAGGGGGAGGTGGAGGGAGAGGAGGAGGAGGAGGGAGAGGAGGAGGTGGAGGAGGGAGGGGAGGAGGGGGAGGGGGGGGGGGGGGGAAAGGGGTAGCGCGTTTCCGACTGCGAGGCAAGACCCTTCCGTGGCTTGAACGTCGGTATGCATCAGGCTTAAGAAGAGAGGGGGTTGAGAAGCAAAATAACGCGGCTGGATGTGTGCGTGCGTGTGTGTGTGCGTCCGTTCGTTGCGTGCGTTTAAGTGTGTGTGCGTGCGTTTAAGTGTGTGTGCGTGCGTTTAAGTGTGTGCGTGCGTGCGTGCGTGCTTGCGTGCATGCGTTTGCGTGTATGTGTGTGCACGCGCATGTGTCTCCGCATCCCAGTCCGTCAGCCTGGCACACGCGCGCGCCCGCCCAAGCGTCCATCCGGAAACAAACAAATCCCCCTTCGCACATCCGAGACGTCCTCCCACGCGCGGAGCCAAAGCAGACTATCATGAGCCAAGGCTACGCGGAGACAAGGCTACGCGGGCACAACGAGGGCACGAAACAAGACCCCTGGACGCGGAGCAAGTGCCAGAGAGCGCGGGAAAGGCACCGTGCCAGGGCGAGAGATCGGGGCACAAAAAAAATAAATGACAAGAGCCCCGGAAAGGCAGCCCGGTGAAATGCCGAGAGTAAATGCGGAAGGAAAGCGAAATTGCGAGGTCCACGAAAGGGGAAAAAGAGAGACCGGGAAGAAGGACGAGTCAGAGGAATGGCGCGGATGAGAAAAGAATGTGCATTAATAAAAAAGGAGGGGGAGGGGAGGGGGAGGGAGGGAGGAACAGGGAGGGAGGGAGAGGGGGAGGGAAGGAGGAACAGAGAAGGAGGGAGAGGGGGAGGGAAGGAGGAACAGGGAGGGGGGGAGAGGGGGAGGGAGGAAGGGAGAGGGAGAGGAAAAGGTAAGGAGGGAGAGGGAGGGAGGGAGGGAGGGAGAGAGAGAGGGGGAGAGAGAGGGAGAGGGAGAGAGAGGGAGAGGGAAGGAGGGAGAGGGAGAGAGAAGAGAGACAGATAAGACAGGACACAAACAGACAGAGAGATAGCCAGGACAGACAGGACAGAAAAAACAGAGGGGAGAGCAGAGACATCAAACAAACAAACACATTAATGGAGATGATCAGAGGAACAACACAAAAATCTATAAAGATAAAAAAATAAAAAATAAATAAAAAATAAAAAAATAATAAAAAAAAATCTAAAAAAAGAAAAATCTAGAAAGATAAAAAATATATATATAATAAAAAATCTAAAAAAAGAAATTCAACAAATTAAAATGCCCGCACCCTGTCAACGGAAACCACCCCCGTCCTGTGACCGCGACCGGGCAGCAGCGGGCGGTGCCAGCCGACGCCGCCAAAACAAAACCCGAAAGAGGAAAGACCCGACGACGCCGACCACCACTTCCCTTCCTCTCCGTCTCCCTTCGAACCGGAAGCGCCGCGGAGAGAGGGAGAGGGAGAGAGAAGAGAAAAAGAAAGAGAGAGTGGAGAGAGAAAAAGGAGAATTAGAAAGAGAGAGAAAAGGAGAAAAATAAAGAGAAAAGGAGAAAAAAAGAGAAAGAGAGAGTGGAGAGAGAAACAGAGAAAGAGAGAGAAAAGGAGAAAGAGAGAGAAAAGGAGAAAGAGAGAGAAAAGGAGAAAGAGAGAGAAAAGGAGAAAGAGAGAGAAAAGGAGAAAGAGAGAAAAGGAGAAAGAGAGAGAAAAGGAGAGAGAGTAAGAAACAAAGAAAGAAACAAAGAAAGAAAGAGAGGGAGAGCGACCAACAGCCCTCGATGATTCACGGAGAAAATGGCGAGGATTCAAAAAAAAACCCGGGATGAATTTTTCCCACAACGATTTTCCCCGGGGAGGCGGGACGGCGACAGGAGGGGGGGGGCGGCGACAGGAGGAGGAGGGGGTGGCAACAGGAGGTGGAGGAGGAGGAGGAGGAGGAGGGGACGAGGAGGAGGAGGAGGAGGCAACAGGAGGAGGGGGAGGGGGAGGCAGCAGGAGGAGGAGGAGGAGGAGGCAACAGGAGGAGGAGGAGGAGGAGGAGGAGGAGGGTGGGGGGCGGCGACCGACAGCCAACAGGGTCTTCACGATGTTTGGTGGGGAGTGTGAGGAGGGGGGGAGAAGGGGGTGGCAACAGGAGGAGGAGGAGGGGAGGGGGTGGCAACAGGAGGAGGAGGGGAGGGGGTGGGTAGGACGGTGGATAGGAGGGGGGGGGCGGCGACAGGAGGAGGAGGGGAGGGGAGGGGTGGCAACAGGAGGAGGAGGAGGAGGAGGAGGAGGAGGAGGAGGAGGAGGGTGTGTGGGTAGGGCAGTGGATAGGAGGGTGTGTGGGTAGGGCAGTGGATAGGAGGGTGTGTGGGTAGGGCAGTGGATAGGAGGGTGTGTGGGTAGGGCAGTGGATAGAAGGGGGGGTAGGGTAGTGGATAGGAGGGGGTGGTAGGGCAGTGGATAGGAGGGTGTGTGGGTAGGGCAGTGGATAGGAGGGTATGTGGGTAGGGCAGTGGATAGGAGGGTGTGTGGGTAGGGCAGTGGATAGGAGGGTGTGTGGGTAGGGCAGTGGATAGAAGGGGGGGTAGGGTAGTGGATAGGAGGGGGGTAGGACAGTGGATAGGAGGAGGTGGAGCAGTGGATAGGAGGGGGTAGGGCAGTGGATAGGAGGAGGTGGAGCAGTGGATAGGAGGGGGTAGGGCAGTGGATAGGAGGAGGTGGAGCAGTGGATAGGAGGGGGTAGGGCAGTGGATAGGAGGTGGAGCAGTGGATAGGAGGGGGTAGGGCAGTGGATAGGAGGAGGTGGAGCAGTGGATAGGAGGGGGTAGGGCAGTGGATAGGAGGTGGAGCAGTGGATAGGAGGGGGTAGGGCAGTGGATAGGAGGAGGTGGAGCAGTGGATAGGAGGAGGTGGAGCAGTGGATAGGAGGGGGTAGGGCAGTGGATAGGAGGTGGAGCAGTGGATAGGAGGGGGTAGGGCAGTGGATAGGAGGAGGTGGAGCAGTGGATAGGAGGGGGTAGGGCAGTGGATAGGAAGGGGTGGGGGTAGGATAAGGGGGGTTGGAAGGCAAGTTGGGTAAAGAGAGAGGGGTAAGGGCATGATGATAAGAGGGGTCAGTGAGCACGGAAATCCAGGAAAGAAGGGGGGGGGGGAGTGAACGGAAAGGAAACAAGATAAGAAGATTGGAGGAGGAGAGGGAGGGAGGAAGGAGGAGGGTGAACGGAAGGAAACGAGATAAGAAGATGGGAGAGGGAGGAGGAGAAGGAGAGGGGGAGGGTGAACGGAAGGAAACAAGATAAGAAGATTGGAGGAGGAGAGGGAGGGAGGGAGGGAGGAGGGTGAATGGAAGGAAACAAGATAAAAAAGTGGGAGGAGGAGGAAGAGGGTGAACTGAAAGGAAACGAGATAAGAAGATGGGAGGAGGAGAGGGAGGGAGGGATGGAGGAGGAGGGTGAACGGAAAGGAAACAAGATAAGAAGATGAGAGAGGGAGGAGGAGAAGGAGACGGAGGAGGGTGAACGGAAGGAAACAAGATAAGAAGATTGGAGGAGGAAAGGGAGGGAGAGAGAGAAGGAGGAGGAGGGTGAACGGAAAGGAAACGAGATAAGATGGGAGAAGGAGGAGAGGGAGAGAGTGAGGAGGAGGGTGAACGGAAGGAAACAAGATAAGAAGATTGGAGGAGGAGAGGGAGGGAGGGAGGGAGGGAGGGAGGGAGGGAGGGAGGAGGAGGGTGAACGGAAAGGAAACGAGATAAGAAGAAGGAAGGAGGAGAAGGAGAAGGAGGGTGAACGGAAGGAAACAAGATAAAAAGATGGGAGAAGGATGAGAGGGAGGAGAGGGAGGAGAGGGAGAAGGCGAAGGAAGAGGGTGAACGGAAGGAAACAAGATAAGATGGGATGCAATGCGAGAGGGGGCGGGGAAGGGCGGAGGGGGAAGCATTAAGTAGGGGGATGTAAGACACAAAGGGAGTTATAGGGAGTTAGGAGGGGATGGTTAGCTGGGGGAGGAGGGCTTGGAGGCGATGGTTAGGGGGGGGGAGGGGGAGGGCGGCCGCTGAGTGAATCCCCAGGCGAGAGAGTGTGGGCGGCAGGAAGGCTGTCGTTTCCCTAACTAATCCATCTTTGCAAAGCGGATTAAATCGAGACACGCACGCAGCCCGGACGTCCCGCGAAAGAGGCCCGTCTCTTTGGCGAACAGGAGGTGGAGGAGGAGGAGGAGGAGGAGGAGGAGGAGGAGGAGGAGGAGGAGGAGGAGGAGGAGGAGGAGGAGGAGGAGGAGGAGGAGGAGGAGGAGGAATGGGAGGAGGAGGAATGGGAGGAGGAGGAGGAATGGGAAGAGGAGGAGGAGGAGGAGGGGGGGAGAAGAGGAGGAGGAGGACAATGATGACGACGAGAACAAGATGATGAAGTAAAAGAAGAAACAGAAGTAAAAAAAGAAACAGAAGAAGAAGAAAAATAAAATAAAACGAAGGAAAAGAAGTATAAAAAAGAAAAACAAAAAAAGGAGAAAAAGAAAAAAATGGAGGAAATCCCCCATCCTCCCCTTGTGCCTGCCTCCCCAACTCGGGCACGATCCCCGCCGACGTGCGAGGGAGGGAAGCGAGGCCCCCTCCTCTCTCTCGCCGGCGCAGGAACCACGGATCGGCCGCGCGCTGTCGTGCCCTTACACCCTCCAATCCCTCACGCCCCTTCTCCTGGTGGTGGTGGTGGGGGGGAAGGGGGGGAGGGAGGAGGGTTAAAAATGCATCCCGAAAACCCTTCTCCTCCTGCTGGGGAAGGAAGGAGGAGGGAGGGAGGAGGGGTAAAATTGAGTCCCGATAGCCCTTCTCCTCCTGCTGGGGGGGAAGGAAGGAAGGGGGAGGGAGGAGGGGTAAAACTGCGTCCCTCAAGCCCCTTCTCCTCCTGCTGGGGAAGGAAGGAGGAGGGAGGGAAGAGGGGTAAAACTGCGTCCCTCAAGCTCCTTCTCCTCCTGCTGGGGGGGAAGGAAGGAGGAGGGAGGGAGGAGGGGTGA
The DNA here is from genome assembly GCF_042767895.1 of Penaeus vannamei. Taxonomy (NCBI): domain Eukaryota; kingdom Metazoa; phylum Arthropoda; class Malacostraca; order Decapoda; family Penaeidae; genus Penaeus; species Penaeus vannamei. Next base: position 17,523,258 of record NC_091582.1, on the reverse strand, counting down.
AATTGCGTCCCGATAGCCCTTCTCCTCCTGCTGGGGAAGGAAGGAGGAGGGAGGGAAGAGGGGTAAAACTGCGTCCCTCAAGCCCTTCTCCTCCTGCTGGGGAAGGAAGGAAGGGGGAGGGAGGAGGGGTAAAACTGCGTCCCTCAAGCCCTTCTCCTCCTGCTGGGGAAGGAAGGAAGGGGGAGGGAGGAGGGGTAAAACTGCGTCCCTCAAGCCCCTTCTCCTCCTGCTGGGGAAGGAAGGAGGAGGGAGGGAGGAGGGGTAAAACTGCGTCCCGATAGCCCTTCTCCTCCTGCTGGGGAAGGAAGGAGGAGGGAGGGAAGAGGGGTAAAATTGCGTCCCTCAAGCTCCTTCTCCTCCTGCTGGGGGGGAAGGAAGGAGGAGGGAGGGAGGAGGGGTAAAATTGCGTCCCGAAAGGCCTTCTCCTCCTGCTGGGGAAGGAAGAGGGAGGGAGGAGGGGTAAAACTGCGACCCTCAAGCCCCTTCTCCTCCTGCTGGGGAAGGAGGAGGGGGTAAAATTGCGTCCCTCAAGCCCTTCTCCTCCTGCTGGGGAAGGAAGGAAGGAGGGAGGGAGGAAGGGGTAAAACTGCGTCCCTCAAGCCCTTCTCCTCCTGCTGGGGAAGGAAGGAAGGAGGAGGGAGGGAGGAGGGGTAAAACTGCGTCCCGATAGCCCTTCTCCTCCTGCTGGGGAAGGAGGGAGGAGGGAGGGAGGGAGGAGGGGTAAAATTGCGTCCCTCAAGCCCCTTCTCCTCCTGCTGGGGAAGGAAGGAGGGAGGGAGGGAGGAGGGGTAAAACTGCGTCCCTCAAGCCCTTCTCCTCCTGCTGGGGAAGGAAGGAGGGAGGGAGGGAGGAGGGGTAAAAATGCGTCCCTCAAGCCCCTTCTCCTCCTGCTGGGGGAGAAGGAAGGGGGATAGGGAGGAGGGGTAAAATTGCGTCCCTCAAGCCCCTTCTCCTCCTGCTGGGGAAGGAAGGAGGGAGGGAGGGAGGAGGGGTAAAACTGCGTCCCTCAAGCCCTTCTCCTCCTGCTGGGGAAGGAAGGAGGGAGGGAGGGAGGAGGGGTAAAATTGCGTCCCGATAGCCCCTTCTCCTCCTGTTGGGGAAGGAAGGGGGAGGGAGGGAGGAGGGGTAAAAAGGAAGGAGGAGGAAGGGAGGAGGGGGGGTAAAATTGCGTCCCGATAGCCCTTCTCCTCCTGCTGGGGAAGGAAGGAGGGAGGGAGGGAGGAGGGGTAAAATTGCGTCCCTCAAGCCCCTTCTCCTCCTGCTGGGGAAGGAAGGAGGGAGGGAGGGAGGAGGGGTAAAACTGCGTCCCGATAGCCCTTCTCCTCCTGCTGGGGAAGGAAGGAGGGAGGGAGGGAGGAGGGGTAAAAATGCGTCCCTCAAGCCCCTTCTCCTCCTGCTGGGGGAGAAGGAAGGGGGATAGGGAGGAGGGGTAAAATTGCGTCCCTCAATCCCTTCTCCTCCTGCTGCAGAAGGAAGGAGGAGGAGGGGAGGAAGGGGGGTAAAATTGCGTCTCGCGAAGCAGCTCCCAAGTGTTTATGGATCGTGATTTCGCCCCGGGCGGTGATGGGCGGTTTAGTCCTCCTCGTCTGGAATCTTCCTTCTTCGGGCCGGCGTCGCTGCGTTTGTTCTCGGGGATTTAATGCGGTGCGGCGGGCCGGGGATCGACGCTTTGCTTGTTCTTCGGGGATTCATGCGGTGTGGTGAACCGAGATCCGAAATGGTCTACTCTTGTTAATTTTTTCCCCTTTTTTCTGATTTTACTCTTTATTTACTTTCCAGTATCCTTTTTTTTCGTCTTTTCCTTATCTTACTTTTCTTTATTTTCCTGGAGTATCGTAAATGGTAAGCGCCATTGGTTACTCTTGTTCATTCTTTCCCTTGTGCATGCCTCCCCAACTCAGGCACGATCCCCGCCGACGTGCGAGGGAAGCGAGGCCCCCTCCTCTCTCTCGCCGGCGCAGGAACCACGGATCGGCCGCGCGCTGTCGTGCCCTTACCCTCAATCCCGATAGCCCCTTCTCCTCCTGCTGGGGATGGAAGGAAGGAAGGAGGGAAGAGGGGTGAAATTGCGTCCCGATAGCCCTTCTCCTCCTGGTGGGGGGGAAGGGGGGTAAAATTGCGTCCCGAAAGGCTTTCTTCTCCTGCTGGGGGGGGAGGGAGGGGGGTAAAACTGCGTCCCGATAGCCCTTCTCCTGTTGGGGAAGGAAGGAAGAGGGAGGGAGGAGGGGGAGGAGGAGGGGGAGGAGGAGGAGGGGGAGGAGGAGGGGGAGGAGGAGGAGGAGGACGATGATGACGACGAGAACAAGATGAAGAAGAAGAAGTAAAAGAAGAAACAGAAGTAAAAAAAAGAAATAGAATAAGTAAAAAAAAAAGAAACAGAAGAAAAATGAAATAAAACGAAGAAAAAGAAGTATAAAAAAGAAAAAAGAAAAAGAGAAAGAAAAACAGAAGAAAAAGAAAAAGAGGAGGAAATCCCCCATCCTCCCCTTGTGCCTGCCTCCCCAACTCAGGCTCGATCCCCGCCGACGTGCGAGGGAAGCGAGGCCCCCTCTTCTCGCCGGCGCAGGAACCACGGATCGGCCGCGCGCTGTCGTGCCCTTACCCTCAATCCCGAAAGTGGTGGTGGTGGGGGGAGGAAGGGGGGGGAGGAGGAGGGAAGGGAGGAGGGGTAAAACTGCGCCCCGATAGCCCCTTCTCCTCCTGGTGGGGGGGAAGGGAGGGGGGCAAAACTGCGTCCCGAAAGGCCTTCTTCTCCTGTTGGGGAAGGAAGGAAGGAGGGAGGGAGGAGGGGTAAAACTGCGTCCCTCAAGCCCCTTCTCCTCCTGCTGGGGAAGGAAGGAAGGGGGAGGGAGGAAGGGAAGGAGGGGGTAAAACTGCGTCCCTCAAGCCCCTTCTCCTCTTGCTGGGGAAGGAAGGAAGGGGGGGGGGGGAGGGAAGAGGGGTAAAACTGCGTCCCTCAAGCCCCTTCTCCTCCTGTTGGGGAAGGAAGGAGGAGGGAGGGAGGAGGGGTAAAACTGCGTCCCTCAAGCCCCTTCTCCTCCTGCTGGGGAAGGAGGAGGGAGGGAGGAGGGGTAAAACTGCGTCCCTCAAGCCCCTTCTCCTCCTGTTGGGGAAGGAAGGAGGAGGAAGGGAGGAGGGGTAAAACTGCGTCCCTCAAGCCCCTTCTCCTCCTGCTGGGGAAGGAGGAGGGAGGGAGGAGGGGTAAAACTGCGTCCCTCAAGCCCCTTCTCCTCCTGCTGGGGAAGGAAGGAGGAAGGAGGGAGGAGGGGTAAAACTGCGTCCCTCAAGCCCCTTCTCCTCCTACTGGGGAAGGAAGGAGGAGGGAGGGAGGAGGGGTAAAACTGCGTCCCGATAGCCCCTTCTCCTCCTGCTGGGGGGGAAGGAAGGGAGGAGGGTAAAACTGCGTCCCTCAATCCCCTTCTCCTCCTGCTGGGGAAGGAAGGAGGAGGGAGGGAGGGAGGAAGGGGGGTAAAATTGCGTCTCGCGAAGGAGCTCCCAAGTGTTTATGGATCGTGATATCAGTCCCGGGCGGTGATGGGCGGTTTAGTCCTCCTCGTCTGGAATCTTCCTTCGTGCGGGCGTCGCTGTGTTTGTTCTCGGGGATTTAATGCTGCGTGGCGGGCCGGGGATCGACGCTTTGCTTGTTCTTCGGGGATTAACGCGGTGTGGTGAACCGAGAACCGAAATGGTTTACTCTTGTTAATTTTTTTCCATTTTTTTTTCTTATTTTACTCTTTATTTACTTTCCAGTATCCTTTTTTCGTCTTTTCTTTATCTTACTTTTCTTTATTTTCCTGGAGTATCGTAAATGGTAAGCGCCATTGGCTACTCATGTTTATTCTTTTCCTTTTTTCGTTTTTTTTTCTTATTTTCCTTTTTCTTTACTTTCCAAAATCAACGTAGATGGTAAGCGCCATTGTTTATTTTTTTCCCGTTTTCGTCTTTTCCTTATTTTCCCTCTCTTTATTCTCCAGAAACCCCGTTTACTCTTGTTATTTTCTTTTCCTTACTTTCCTCAAGCACCGTAAATGCTAAGCGCCACATGTTCACACAAGAAGGAAAAAAAAAGAAAGAAGTATGAATCAACTGTCATTTTCTCCGTGATTTACTACGCGACTCCGAGCCAGAATTCCCCTCCTGCCATCGCGGACGACAAACAGACAAATTCACTCTCGTCGCCGCAACTGTTCCCTCGCCGCAAAAAAACCCTAGTAACGGAGAACTAAATTACAATAATAATCATAATAATAATCATAATCATAAAACTTCCGGTGGCGTTTGCGAGCCGCTTTCATGAGTGCGTTTGTCATCGTGACGGCGAGTTCCATTGCCTCCTAGACGCGTAATGGGGGCTCGCGGGGATGGGTGCCTGGCTCTGTTAGTTTGTCTGTCTGTCTGTCTGTCTGTCTGTCTGTGTCTTTCTTCTCTCTCTCTCTCTCTCTGTCTCTGTCTCTCTCTCTCTCTTTACCTCTCTCCTCCTCCTCCTTCACACTCACACACACACACACACACACACACACACACACACACATGCACACACTTCATTCTTTCCCGGTTCCATCTTTATGGTCGTAAATTAACAATAATAATAATAATAATAATAACAACAATAATAATAATAATAAAAATAATTTATTAATTATCATTCCTTCACCACGGACCTCTCCAAAGCCCTTACCCCGACTCAAGCCTGAAACCGATAAACCATAACCGTAAAACCAACACCAAACTTTCCATCTCCATCGCGATAACGCACCGGCCTCGATCGCCAATAAAATCGAAGCCAGAATGAGCGTTTAAAAAAAAAATTAATAATAATAACAGCAATAAATCTTAGATGATGGGGCCGGGGAAGACTGCAGAGGCCCTGTTAACAGCCTCGTTATCCATAAACAGTGCAATGACTCTGATTTCCGGAGAGGGGGGAGGGGGAAGGGGAAGGGGGGAAGGGGGGTAGGAGAGAGGGAGATAAGGAGGAAGGGAAGAGAGAAGTGAAAGAGATGAGAGATGAGGGAGGGAGGAAGTTAGGAAAGAAGTGAAAGAGATGAGAGATGAGGAGGGGAGGAAGGGAGAGGGGGAGGGAGAAAGGGAGAGGAGGGAGGGAGATAGGGAGTGAGAGGAAGAAGGGAGAAGGGAGAGGGGGCGGATGGAAAGAGATGAGAGATCAGTGGAGTAGACGAATGGAAATAATAGGAAGCCGCACAGAGAGAGGAGAGGAGAGGGGAGCGGAGAAGAGAGCGAGAGCGAAAACGAGCAATTTCTATCTTCGTATCTTCATCTTGTTTATCTCCCACTCTTTTCTCGTCTTCTCCTCTCCTTTGACCTTCTCTCTCTACTCTTCCCACCCCTCCCCACTTCCTCCATCCATCACCTCCTTCCTCTCCTTACTTCCCCTTTCCTTCCCTTTCCCTTACTCCCCTTATCTTCTCCCTCATTCCCCCTCGTCTCCCGCCCTTTCCGTCCCTCCACCCCTCCCTTACCTACTTTTCCTGCCTACTTCTTAACCTCCCAACCCCCCTACCTCCCTCACTCCCTCCCTACCTTCTAATAGTCTATCTATCTATCTATCTACCTCCCTCCCTGCCTCCCAACGTGTTCGGATGTGTAAACGGATACGTAAAAAAAAAACATTTGGCCAGTCAGTTATCAAAATGAATGCGAGCGAGCGTGCGTGCGTGCGTGCGTGCGGGCGTGCGGGCGAGATGCGTGGGTGCAAACAGCGCAACATGCACATATATATGTTAATCCTGAGAGAGCGTAATCTCCCGTCTCGAAGTCAGTGTGTAAAAGTGACATCCTAACGGCAAAAGAGACCTAAACCGCAACGGCAGATGAAAATACCAGAAAATGCTAAAGTGTAACAGTCGCTCGCTGTCAAACGCCGGCTGACAGGTGTGATTTGGGATGAGTGACAGGTGAGGGGACGGGGTGGGGGGGGGGGAGAGGGAAGGAGGGAGGGAGGGAGGGGAGGGAGAGAGGGAGAGGGGATGGATGGGGGGAGAGGGAGAAGGGGGGAGGGGGGGAGAGGAGGGAGGGAGGGAAGGGAAGGGAAGGAGGGAGGGGAGGCAGGGAGAGAGAGAGAGAGGAGAGGAGAGAGAGAGAGAGAGAGAGAGAGAGAGAGAGAGAGAGAGAGAGAGAGAGAGAGAGAGAGAGAGAGAGAGAGAGAGAGAGAGAGAGAGAGAGAGACGGAGGGAGAGGAGGGGGGGGGGGAGGTGGTGAGATGTACCTGCCTTTATCATATTCTTTGTTTAACTATCTCTGTGTCTGATGCTGTTCTCTTTTTTTCTCTCTCTTCTTCCCCTGTTCGTCCATTCGTTCTCATTCTACCATTTCCCCCCTCTCTCTTTTCTATTCTTCTCTTCTCCCTTCTTTTCCTTTATCTCTTCACACTTGTTCATTTCCTTTTCTGTTTTTTCGTCTCCTTCACCTACATTTCCCCCTTCCTTCCCTCCTCCTCTTCATCCATCTCTTCCTCTGTCTCCTCTTCCTCTTCCCCTTCTCTCCCTCCCATCCACCTCTGTTTCCCATTCCCCATCTTTCTCCCTTTCCTCCATGTCGTTCTTCCACTCTCTCTCATTCCTCTCTCACCTAGTTTCCTATCTTTCTTATCCATCTTTATTTCTTTACTCTCCCCCATTTCTTCCTTCTATTTCTCCCTCCCCAATTTCATCCCCTCATCCTCAGCTATCTCTAATTCCCCCTTCGCATATTTCTTCCCTTTTCCCCTCCCAAATTTCTTCCTTCCTTTCTCCTCCCCATATCTCTTATCATTTCCCTCTTTCTCCTTCTCCATATTTCTTCCCTTCCTTCCCCTTCTCCCCTTAATTTCTTTCCTCACCTTCCCCCTCCCCATATTTCTTCCCTTCCATATCCCCTCTCCCTTCCCTATTTCTTCCCTTTCTTCCCCATCCCATATTTCTTCTCTCCTTCCCCCTCCCCACCCATTTCTTTCCCTTCCTTTCTCCTCCCCATACTTCTCATCTATCTCCCTCTTCTCCCACTCTCCATATTTCTTCCCTTTCTTCCGCCTACCCATATTTCTTTTCCCCACCTTCCC